>NW_023270513.1:12967499-13165536 GCF_011800145.1 Mirounga leonina
TCCTCCCCCCCCCCCCCCCAGAACCCTCAGTTTGTTTTTCAGAGTCCATCGTCTCTCATGGTTCTTCTCCCCCTCTGATTTTCCCCCCTTCATTCTTCCCCTCCTGCCATCTTCTTCCTTTTTTTTTTTTTTAACATATAATGTATTATTTGTTTCAGAGGTACAGATCTGTGATTCAACAGTCTTGCAAAATTCACAGCGCTTAATTCTTAAGTGTCATTAGTTTAAAAAACCCACACATAATTTCTGCACATGTGATTCGAAATGCTACATTATTTCAATACCTATGATAGGGTTAGTTGAAGCAGAACAGATTATCTTTTATTTTTAATTAGTATACGGTGTTATATTAGTTTCAGGTTTACAATATAGACTACATAATTCAATAAATTACTCAGTACTCTAAATCCCCACCACCTATTTCTTTTTTTAAAATTTTATTTTATCTTATTATGTTGTGTTAGTCACCATACAACACATCATTAGTTTTTGATGTAGTGATCCATGATTCATTGTTTTCATATGAAACTCAGGGCTCCATGCAGTACATGCCCTCCTTAAAACCCATCACTGGGCTAACACATCCCCCCACCCCCCTCCCCTCTAAAACCCTCAGTTTGTTTCTCAGGGTCCATAGTCTCTCATGGTTCATCACCCCCTCTGATTTCCGCCCCTTCATTTTTCCCTTTCTTCTCCTAATGTCCTCCATGCTATTCCTTATGTTTCACAAATAAGTGAAACCATATGATAATTGTCTTTCTCTGTTTGACTTATTTCACTTAGCATAATCTCCACCAGTCCTTTCTGATAGCTGAGGAATATTCCTTTGTATATATGGACCACATCTTCTTTATCCATTCATCTGTTGAAGGGCATCTGGACTCTTTCCACAGTTTGGCTATTGTGAACATTGCTGCTATGAACATTGAGGTGCATATGGCCCTTCTTTTCACTATATCTGTGTCTTTGGGATAAATGCCCAGTAGTGCAATTGCTAGGTCATTGGGTAGCTCTATTTTTAATTTTCTGAGGCACCTCCACACTGTTTTCCAAAATGGCTGTACCAACTTGCATTCCCACCAACAGTGTAAGAGGGTTCCCCTTTCTCCACAACCTCTCCAACATTTGTTGTTTCTTTCCCTGTCCATTTTTGCCATTCTAACTGGTGTAAGGTTATGGTATCTCAATGTGGTTTTGATTTGAATTTCCCTGATGGCTAATCATGATGAACATTTTTTCATGTGTCTGTTAGCCATTTGTATGTCTTCTTTGGACAAGTGTCTGTTCATATCTTCTGCCCATTTTTTGACTGGGTCATTTGTTTTTTGGGTGATGAGTTTGAGAAGTTCATTATAGATCTTCGAAATCAGCACTCTTTCTGTAGTTTCATTTGCAAATATCTTCTCCCATTCTGAGGGTTGCCTCTTTGTTTTGTTAACTGTTTCCTTTGCTGTGCAGAACATTTTTATCTTAATGAAGTCACAAAAGTTCATTTTTGCTTTTGTTTCCCTTGCCTTTGGAGACGTGTCTTGAAAGAACTTGCTGTGGCCGATGTGGAAGATGTAACTGCTTATATACTCCTCTAGGATTTTGATGGATTCCTGTCTCATATTGAGGTCTTTCGTCCATTCTGAGTTTATCTTTGTGTATGGTGCTAGAGAATGGTTGAGTTTCTTCTGTATATAGCTGTCTAATTTTCCCAGCACCATTTATTGAAGAGACTGTCTTTTTTCCATCCCATATTTTTTCTGCTTTGTTGAAGATTATTTGACCATAGAATTGAGTGTCCATATCTGGGCTCTCTATTCTGTTCAATTGGTTCACATGTCTGTTTTTGTGCCAGTACGATGCTGTCTTGGTGATCACAGCTTTGTAATATAGCTTGAAATCCAGCAACGTGATGCCTCTGTTTTGATTTTCTTTTTCAACATTTCTTGGCGATTCGGGCTCTTTTCTGATTCCGTACAAATTTTAGGATTGTTTATTCCAGCACTTTGAAAAATGTCATTGGAATTTTGATCAGGATGGCATTGAAGGTATAGATTGCTCTGGGCAGCATAGACATTTTAACTATGTTTATTCTTCTGATCCATGAGCATAGAATGTTTTTCCATCTTGTTGTGTCTTCAATTTCTTTCATGAGTGTTCTCTAGTTCCTAGGGTATACATCATTTACATCTTTGGTTAGGTTTATTCCAAGGTATCTTATGGTTTTTGGTGCTATTGTAAATGGAATTGATTCTCTAATTTCTCTTTCTACAGTTGCATTGTTAGCATATAAGAAAGCAACTGATTTCTGTGCATTGAATTTGTATCCTGCCACATTACTGAATTGCTGTATGAGTTCTAGTAATTTGGGGTTGGAGTCTTTTGGGATTTCCACATAAAATATCATGTCATCTGGGAAAAGAGAGAGTTTAACTTCTTTACCAATTTGAATACATTTTATTTCTTTTTGTTGTCTGATTGCTGTTGCTAGGACTTCTAGTACTATGTTGAGCAATAGTGGCGAGAATGGGCATCTTTGTCATGTTCCTGATTTTAAAGGAAAGGCGCTCAGCTTTTCCCCATTGAGGATGATATTCGCTGTGGGTTTTTCATAGATGGATTTTATGAATTTGAAGAATATTCCCTCTAATCTATACTCTGAAGAGTTTTAATCAGGAAAGGATGCTGTATTTTGTCAAATGCTTTTTCTGCATCAATTGAGAGGACCATATGGTTTTTCTATCTCCTCTTATTAATGTGTTCTATCACATTGATTGATTTGAGAATGTTGAACCACTCTTGCATCCCGGGGATAAATCCCACTTGGTCATGGTGGATGATCCTTTTTCTCTTTTAAAGAGTTTATTTATTTATTAGAGAGAGAGAGTGCACAATCATGGGGAGTGGCAGACAGAGGGCGAAGCAGACTCCCTGCTGAGCATGGAGCCTGATACGGGACTTGATCCCAGGACCCTGGGATCATGACCTGTGCCGAAGGCAGATGCTTAACAGTCTGAGCCACCCAGGCATCCTGATGATCTTTTTAATGTATTGTTGGATCCTATTAGATAGGATTTTATTGAGAATTTTGGCATCCATATTCATCAGGGATATCAGTCTGAAATTCTCTTTTTGATGAGTTCTTTGCCTGGTTTGGGGATTACGGTAATGCTGGCCTCATAGAATGAGTCTGGGAGCTTTCCTTCTGTTTCTATTTTTTGAAAGAGCTTCAGGAGGTTAGGTATTGTTTCTTCTTTGAATGTTTGGTAGAATTCCCCAGGGAATCCATCAGGCCCTGGACTCTTGTTTCTTTGGGAGGTTTTTGATCACTGCTTCAATCTCGTTAGTGGTTATTGGCCTATTCAGGTTGTCAATTTCTTCTTGTTTCAGCCTTGGCAGTTTATAGGTTTCTAGGAAGGCCTCCATTTCTTCCAGTTTCTTAATTTATTGGCATAGAGTTGCTGATAATAATTTCCAATATTTGTCTCTATTTCCTTGGTGTTAGTCATGATCTCTCCCTTTTCATTAATAATTTTATTAATTTGGTTCCTTTCTTTTTTCTTTTGGATAAGTCTGACCAGTGGTATATCGATCTCATTAATTCTTTCAAAGAACAATCTTCTAGTTTTGTTGATCTGATCTACTGTGTTTCTGGTTTCTAATTCATTGATCTCTGCTCTAATCTTAATTATTTCTCTTCTAATGTGTGGCTTAGGCATTGTTTGTTGCTTTTTCTCTAGTTCTTTAAGGTGTAAAGTTAGTTGGTGATTTGGGGATTTTGGGTTTTTTTTTTGTTTTGTTTTTGTTTTTGTTTTTGTTTTTGTTTCTGTTTTTTGAGAGAGGCTTGGATGGCTATGTATTTCCCCCTTAAGTCCACCTTTGCAGTATCCCATAGGTTTTGGACCGATGTATTTTCATTCTCATTGGCTTCCATGAATTGTTTAAGTTCTTCTTTGATTTCCTGGTTGACCCAAACATTCTTGAGCAGAGTGGTCTTTAGCTTCCAAGTGTTTGAATGTCTGCCAAATTTTTTCTTGTGTTTGAGTTCCAGTTTTAAAGCATTATGGTCTGAGAATATGCAGGGAATAATCTCAATATTTTGTTATCAGTGGAGACCTGATGTGTGACCCCGTATGTTGTCTATTCTGGAGAAAGTTCCATGTGTGCTTAAGAAGAATGAGTATTCTGTTGTTTTAAGGTGGAATGTTGTGTATATATCTATGAGGTCCATCTGGTCCAGTGTGTCATTCAAAGCGCTTGTTTCTTTGTTGATTTTCTGCTTAGAATATCTGTCTATTGCTGAGACACACATCAGTGGAGTATAGAGGTTTCCAACAATTAACGTATTATTATCAATATGACTCTTTATTTTGTTTAACAGTTGGCTTATGTAGATGGCTGCTCCTATGTTGGGGGCATAGATATTTACAGTTATTAGATCTCCTTGTTGGATAGACCCTTTAAGAAGGATATAGTGTCCTTCTGTGTCTATAACTACAATCTTTAGCTTAAAATCTAATTTGTCTGCTATAAGAATTGCTACCCCAGCTTTCTTTTGAGGTCCTTTGGCATGGAAGATGGGTCTCCATCCTTTCACTTTCAGTCTAGATATGTCTTTAGGTTCCAAATGAGTCTCTTGTAGACAGCGTATGGATGGGTCCTATCTTTTTATATGATCTGCAACCCTGTGCCATTTTATGGAAGCATTTAGGCTGTTCACATTGAGAGTGATTATTGAAAGTTATGAATTTATTGTCATCATGTTGCCTGTGAAGTCCTTGTTTCTATAGATTGTCTCTGTAAATTTCTGTTTATATCACTCTTGGGATCTTTCTCCTTTCATAGAAAGCTCCTTAATATTTCTTGCAGGGGTGGCTTAGTGGTCACATATTCTTTCAGTTTTTGCTGGTCTTGGAACCTCTGCATCTCTCCATCCATTCTAAATGACAGTTTTGCCAGATAAAGTATTCTTGGCTCTATGTTCTTCTCATTTAGTACCCTGAATATGTCCTGCCAGCTCTTTCTGACTTGCCAGGTCTCTGTGGCTAGGTGTCACATTATTCTGATATTCCTCCCTCTGTACATAAGGAATCTCTTCCCCCTAACTGCCCTTAAGATGGTTTCCTGGATTCTAAGATTTGAGAGTTTTACTCTTACATGCCCGGGTGTTGGCCTGTTTTCCTTGATATTGGAAGGGGTCCTCTCTGCCTCTAGGACATGAATGTTTGTTTCATTCCCCAGATAAGGGAAATCTTCAGCTATGATTTGCTCAAATATATCTTCTAGTCCTCTCTCTCTCTCCCTAGCCATCAGAAAGGATGAATACCTAACTTTTACATTAACATGGATGGGACTGGAGGAGATTATGCTAAGGGAAATAAGCAGAGAAAGTCAATTATCATATAGTGTCACTTATTTGTGGAACATAAAGAATAGCATGGAGGACATTAGAAGGAAGAAAAAATAAACGGGGTAGGAGAATTGGAGGTGGAGATGAACCATGAGAGACTATGTACTCCGAGAAACAAACTGAGGGTTTTACCGGGGAGAGGAGTGGGTAGATAGGTTAGCCTGGTGATGGTTTAAGGAGGGCATGTACTACATGGAGCCCTGGTTGTTATATGAAAGCAATGAATCATGGATCACTACATCAAAAACTAATGATGTATTGTACGGTGACTAACATAACATAACAAAATTAAATTTAATTTAATAAAAAAAAGAAAATATTTAAAGAAATCCTAAAGAAATAGATAGGTATATGGTGTTTATGGATTAGAATAATTAATATCATTAAGATCGTAACACTCCCCAAACTGATCATTAGTTGTAATACAGGCTTTATCAAAATCACAGCTGCGTTTTCTTTAACGGTAATTGACAAGATGATTCTAAAATTCATGGAGGATAAAATTTAGACTCCACAAATAAAACTTCATATTTAGAGTCAAATCCTTTTTGACAATGGTGCCAAACAATTCAATAGAAAAAAAGTCTTTTAAACAAGTGGTGCTCGACAACTGTGTGTCCACATGAAAAACTTAACTACAAAACTTAACTCAAAATAGATCATAGACATAAATGTAAGAGGTAAAAATTTATAAAACTATTAGAATAAATCATCTGAGTAAATCTTCATGGCTGTCTTAGATATAACACCAAAATTAAAAATGATAAAAGCAAAATAGAAAAAAAAGGACTCATCAAAATTAAAAACTTTTGTGCCTCAAGGGACAACAGTGAAAATGTGAAAATATGAGCCCACAGAATGGGAGAAAATATTTTCAAATCATATATATAACAAGTGACTTGTATTGAGAATATATAAAGAGTTATTACAACTCAAAAGAAAAAGAAAAATAACTCAAAATGGGCATAAAATAACCTATAAGCACATGAAAAGATCTCTAACATCATTGTTCATCAGAGAAAGGTAAATCAAAACCATGCCATACCACTTCACAACCAATAGGGTAGCAATTATTTTTAAAAAAATATGGAGAATAACAAATATTGGTAAGAATTCAGAGAAATTCAAACCCTCAAAATTTCTGATGGGAATGTAAAATGGTATAGCCACTTGGGAAAACAGTGTGGCAGTTCCTCAAAAAGTTAAACATAGAATTAATATATGACCCAGAAATTCCATTATAAATATATACCAAAGATCAATAAAAACAAATGTCTACTCAAAGACACACCAGTGTTCATAGAAGTAACATTATTTATAATAGCTAAATGGAGGAAATAATTCATATGTCCATCAATTGATGAATGGATAAATAAATGTGATATAGTCGTAAAATAAAATATTATTCATCCATTAAATGTAATGAAGTACTGAGCCATGCTACAACATACATAAACCTTGGAAACATTAGACTAAATGAAAGAAGCAAGACACTAAAGGTTGCATATTATTCCATTCGTATGAAATACCCAGAATAAGCACATTCATAGGTACAGAAATGTGATTAGTGGTTTTCAGGTCCTAGGGGGTGGGGGGGAATAAGCAGTGACTGCTTAATGGGTGTAGACTTTCTTATTGTTGTGGAAAAAAAATAAGTTCTGTAATAATCTTTGCTCAACATTGTGCATATACTAAAAGTCATTGAATCACAATGATTTAAAATACTAAAAAATATAAAAAAACACTAAAAATTATGAATTGTATCTCAATTAAAGACAATTCTATATTTCTATATTTTATATTTCTATATACTACATAAATATATATTTTCAGAATACATTTAAATGCCGCTAAAGCTTAATAAAAAAGAAAGCAAAACACCATGATGGAAATGGGATTCAGGGTAGATGATCCAAAGGAATAAAATAGTGGAGGGGAAATGTATGTTTAAAAGTTAAATTATTATTAATTCTTAGGATTAATTTTGGGTATCCGATCCATGGGTTCTTATTACATTATGAAAAGTGACTTACAAAATTTAAAGCACACTTTGGTTTGCATTCTTCTCCCCTCCACTTTCTTTCTTTCTTTCTTTTTAATTTGTAGAATGCTTTTATTGTGGTTTATTTTCATTCAGAAATCCTTTATTCTTTTCATTTTAGAGGAATTTTTAAAGATTTATTTATTTTTACCTTAGAGAGAGTGTGCACAAGTGGGGAGAGGGGCAAAGGGAGAGGGAGAGAGAGAATCCTCAATCAGACTCCTAGCTGAGCACAGAGGCCAATGTGGGCTAGTTCCTAGGACCCTGAGATCATTACCTGAGCTGAAATCAAGAGCCAGAAGCTCAACCTACTGAGCCACCCAGGTGCCCCCTTTTTAGAGGAATTTTTAAAGTCTGTTTTGTGATTGTAGTATTATTAGATAGTATTATTAGATAGTTCTAAATGAAATTCTTAGGATTTGTGCAGCCTGATGTGGGAAATTCCAGAAGACAACAAAGCTCTGTAGCTCAAAAGTTTGGGAGCACTTTGTTTCAGATGGGGGCCTTTAAATGGCTGGTGCATGTGAATGGTATATGATATCAATAAATAGAACACCTTACAACAATCATCTTCCCAAAGGGGCAAAGGTCGCAACATCATGGTCAATTGTCTTTTTTCTTCTGTAAAGATATCCATTGTTCTCATGGGAGAAGTGGGTTTTTATGTCAGTGGAAGAAGAATGAACCGTGTAAGACTAGAAAATAAGTTGGTATGTGGAGGGTGTTAAAATTATGCAACAAAGAAACAAAATCTTCTCAGTAAATATTTATTCCTTTAATGAATATTTGGGACATCATATAATCTCTTCCCAAGAAGCCAATGTACATAACAAAATAATAAAATGTCATTTTTGTATTGATCTGTTTACACTTCATTCAGGTCAATGTTACCTCCTCAGGAGTCTTTCCCCGAACATCTTATCTAAGAGATGGGTAGGGGAATGGGTTATATAGGTGACTGGGGGTTAAGGAGTGCCCTTGCTGTGAGGAGCACTGGGTGTTTTATGGAAGGGTGGAATGACTATATTATACACCTGAAAATAATATTACACTGTATGTTAACTAAGTGGAATTTAAATAAAAACTTTAAAATACAATAAAATACATCTTCTATTCTAGCACTATCTTCTTATATTTCTTTCTTTATTTTTCATAGTATCTATGATAGTACCTAATATTGTATTTTGTATTCACTTATTCATTTGTTTATTGTATCTCTAGTAGGATGTAAGCTCCATGAGAGTAAAGATTTATCTTTCTCATTGCTGTATTCTCATCATTCAGAAGATGACATTTATTGGTGAATGAGTGAGTGAGTGAATGACCCTCAAGGATTCATTAAGAAGGTCATGGATACCAAATTAAGGTTTGAAGGTATTCCCACACCAGCAACAAAGTATGCCTTTTACAGTGTTAATATTGGTGATGCTGTTAGATCTATTTAAAAAAAAGAAAAGAAAAGAAAATGAGACATGAAGTTCCTTACCAAAGGTACCTTTGTATAGGTGTTCCTCATTAAATACAACAAATACATCCTCAAAAAGTCAGAAAATAAACCTTTGCAGACTGGCTCTTCTGTTTCTATATCTATAACTTTCTTACTGTTGCCCTAACAAATTACCAGAAATTTAGTGGCTTAAAAAACACACAAATTTATTATTTTATGGTTCTGAATGTCAGACACCCAAAGTGGGTCTCACTGAGCTAATAACAAAGTCATCAAGACTTGATTCTTCCTGGAAGCTTTAGGAGAGATTCCATTTCCTTTCCATTTTCAGTTTCTAGAGTCTGCCCATATTCCTTGGGTTGTGGCTTGCTTCTTATCTCTTCAAAACCAACAATGACCAGTTGAATCATTTTTTACATTACATCACTCTAAAAGACTATTTTCCCTCTCTTTTCCATTATTAAGGACTCTTGTGATTATATTAAGCTCACTTGAATAATCTATTTTAAGGTCAAAGAGTAACCTGAATTCCATCTGCAACCTTAATTCCCTTTTGCCATGTAATATTACATATTCAAGAAAGACATGGACATCTTTCAAAGACCATTATTCTGCCTATCACACTATATCACCAGTTATCTTTTGGACATTTTTTGTTAAGCCAAGTCAAACTGTTTTCTGAAAGTAAGGAGGTATGATTATAAATGTATTCATTTAATTTAGCCATTGTTTATCAAATCTCCATTGATTTAATGAAGATCTACTGAATACCTAGTATGTGTCAGACATAACAAATATGACTTGCTTCCTGTTCTTGAGAAGCCCTTATCTCTACAGTTTATGGATTTTCAAAGGTAGACACTCCTAAATTTTAGTTTTCTGCTTCTCTACCCTTTATCTTAGCTGCTTTGTGTAGCTAATGATCTGTAAGCAGATATGTAAATGTATTTGGGGAACTCCATAATTAAAGGAGCCCTGCAGTGAATCTTCAGGCAAAGCAAATAATTCTTTCATAATGCAAACAATTACTCCCTGATGCATTCATCTTGTAACTTCATATTTTTACATACATAAAGCTCCTCACTTTGAGAATGGCTGTCAAATCCTACTCTTTATCCCAGCCAAATAAGCTACAAATTTCCTGGGCCAATAGAATCACCTAGCTAATGGAATATAAAGTAACCAAAATCTCTTTTGCATTCTTTCCCTCTTCCCCCTTAAGGGAATTGCTCACTTTCTCTTCTTTCTTTTATTTGGTTTCCCTCTGCTCATATTTCAGTCTCCTTTATAATATCTCTTTTAATCCAATTATTGTTCTACTTTTTCCAGATCTTTCCCCTTTTACTACATAAAAAATTCTGTCTTACTTGCAACCCATAATTCATCACATTTTAAAATCTAACAAAGGAACCATATTTCCAGGGCAACTGGGTGGCTCAGTAGGTTAAGCCTCTGACTCTTGATTTCAGCTCAGGTCATGATTTCAGGGTCCTAAGAGTAGGCCCCATGTCAAGCTCCCCTGGGCATGGAGCCTGCTTGGAATTCTCTCTCTCCCAATGCCCCTCCCCTGCTAAGAAAAAGCATATTCCCTAGTCATTAATCATAGGCTTATACTCAGATGTTTATCACAGAAGCTTATCACATATTCATTTTTGTTATCATTTTTGTTATATTAGTTTATTATAGCAGTGATAATTTATTAATTGTATGCAATTTATTAACCATTTTATAACTGCAAAAAGGAAGATACCTCAAGGGCATACCTCAATGTTTAATGTCAAATTTGGAAAATGACCAAAAATGTTGATATATTTGAAAAATCTACCAGTAAAGGACATTATGGGGAACTTGGATTCTATCATCTTAAAATAAAGAAGGGAGAAGCAAGAAGGAGGAAGTAGTAGGAGATGGATAAAAGTGTGCCCACTGGTTGCCAGGACATATTTATTCTATGCTTGCCTCTCCTGATACTTTGAGTGGTAGAATCATGTCACCCATTCCAGAGTTGTGAAATCAGAGCTGAGTAAAGCAATGTGCTCATAATTACTCCATCACATTCTTTATACAGTCAGTGTAATTTAACACCTTGGTAGACCAACAAAAACAAGCTCATATCAGAGCTCTATGTGGCATTCAGTACCTTTTATGTGTATCATCAACCACATGGCTTATCACATATTTTTAAGGAGTGAAATCTGCTGGTTATCATAAATAACCAGTATCATCAACCACCAAAGTGCCTGAAAGTGCCCAGAAGCTTTCACCTAAATTTTTCCAAAAATTCTCATCTTTGTTATACCTGGAGGTTAGTACCTCTATATCAGGACTATAGATCACAGCACACTAAGACCATGATAATGAAAAGCACAAAGCAGTCCTGACATATACAGATAATTTATACACAACTGTGGCAAGACTTTGCTCCTGGGCACTCCAACTAAGGTTCTCTTTTTGTAAGAGATTATGACTATTATGTAAGAAAAGGGGCTCACAGGTTTTGCCTTTTTAAGATTGGACAATTCACCTAATCTGAGTCCCAGTTTCATTATCTGCCAAGTGGAGATACCCTTGTTCTTTGCTCATATTATTAGCTCTTTTCCCTTTCCCCTCTAGAAATTATAATTGTTAGACAGTGTAGGATTTTCTATGAATAAAGAGCAGCATACTCAGGACTTCAAACCTTCAGACTCAAAAGTTTACCACCCAGGAGCAGAATCAGCAGATAAATTCCCACTCATCATCATTATCATCATCATCATCACACCACCACCAATTAATTCACTTTTATTTATAATCTTTGATTATCCCCTATCTAAATTGCCTCAATTAGGCTCAAGCATGAAAACTTTTTTTTTTTTTACCTTTAAAACATTTTTCAACACACATGCCTGTACTCAAGGGTCACAAAACATAACAACTACAGATATATTTTAGTAAGTGGGACAGTGTGTGTGTGTGTTGGAGTGGGGTGTTTTAATAAAATGCATTTAGGTGGAGAAAGTACTCTGCTTTCATTCCCAGGTCCCATTACTTTCACTCATACATTCAGCCTCTTCACATATTTATGGCACTTTTAGAAAATGTTTGAATTAGCAACATGATCAACTGTCTTTCTTTTACTCTTAACTCATTCATACTGAATTTATATACTTCCAAATTCAGCCCAGTATCATGTGCCCTTTGACACATGATCAATTCTGAAAACTCTGTCATAACTTTTACCATTTTCCTGATCAATATTATTCTTCCCATGTAAATTTGGTTCCAGCTGTATCCTACATTGCTCAGAAAAAATCTAGTACCCGTTCTACCTTCATCTAGGAACTAGCCTTCCCAAACCTTAGCTGGGACTGTTAATTTCTACCATAAGACAGTCAAACTGTAATCTAATGTGTTTTTCTTAAGTTACAACAGTCAAAATAAGTAATACACCATTTCATAGAACATAGAAATCATTCATAGAATAAGAATCATTCTTATTAATTTTGGTGCTGTTTAAATGCTAATGTTCTAGTAAGATTATTGGCTTCTATTTTTTTCACTGCAAATATGCATTACTTTTGCTTCTGTCAGCTGACCTGAGAGTATATTTACTCTTTTAAATGTTCTTAAATTAAATACAACTAACATACACAAATACATTTTGTATATAACTATAAATTGGCAATAAACTTGTATTGATTTAATTAAAACAGTAAATATGAAAGTGGATTAAATAATCATATTCCTCAGTTACAAGCAAAATTTTTAAAAAAAATTTTTATTGTTATGTCAATCCCCATATATTACATCATTAGTTTTAGATGTAGTGTTCCATGATTCATTGTTTGTGCATAACACCCAGTGCTCCATGCAGAACGTGTCCTCTTTAATACCCATCCTCCCTCCCTCCCCTCTAGAACCCTCAGTTTGTTTTTCAGAGTCCATCGTCTCTCATGGTTTGTCTACCCCTCCGATTTCCCCCCTTCATTCTTCCCCTCCTGCTATCTTTTCTTTTTTTTTTTCTTAACATATATACAAGCAAACTTTTGAGTGAACTATGTGGCATGATTTGAAGGATCATTTAATGAAGTCCTCTTACCCACATTATCAACCTTTATGTCAGTATTTTAGCATCCTACCTTCATACCTTTGGGCTTTGAATATTTTTCCATTAAAAAGGTTACTGTACAAATGTAAATAAAAAAGAAGATGTTAAGTCTTAACATATAACAAATTTATCCAATGTGATAGGCAAAGTCCTAAGAATGACCACTTGTGAATCATTGTCTTGTATATGACCACCCCTTTGAGTGTGGGTAGAACCTGTGAATATGATGTGATGTTACTCTTGAGATTATGTCACATTATATGGCAATGAGAGTCTAATCATATTAGTCCTTTAAATGCAGTGAGTCTTCTCTAGCTGGTGGCAGAAGTGGAAGCTGGGGATTTGAAGCAGAAGAAGGATTTGTTATACTATTTCTGGCTTTGAAGATGGAATAGGCCATGTGAGAAGGAAAGAAGGTGGCCTTAAAGAACTAGGAGCAGGCCCTTACCTAACATCCAGTTTAAAAAAAAAAAAAAAAAAGAACCTTAGACCTACAACTACAAGAAATTGCATTTGGCCAACAATAGCCAACAATGTGAATGAACTTGGAAGCAGATTCTTCCCCAAGCCTCTAGATCACTGCCAAGCCCAAGAAACACCTTGATTTTATCTTTGTGAGAGTAGAGAATCTAGCTGAACCTGCCAGGACTTTAACCTATAAAACTCTGACCTACTAAATGGGGGTAGTTAAGATGTTAAATTTATGGTGTTTTGTTATTCATCAATATAAAACTAATGCAACTGACAACTATAATACATAACATATTTATTGATAACTACTCACCAGGAGCAAGCAAGATAAAGGTATATGAAATAGAGGGGAAATAGTCATGCATCAAAGACAAACCTAATGTCATTCAGTTTTGCTGAGGTCCCATCCTAAATACTGCTATCTTAGTTACCTTAAATTTTGCCAGTTTCTACTTCTTAGTTTGGCCTAGTCAGTTGTTTTCACTAGTTTTCAATCTGAGTCTCAAGTCATCAGGTATTTCTAAAAAGCACATAAAAAAGCTTCAACAAAATCTTTACTTAAGCAGTTTCCCCCCTACCAAGAATAAAGGCTCACCATTCAACTTACTATTGCCTCCATTATTAGCAGGTTGCACATCATTTATATACTAATCAATCATCGCTACAGAGTTTAGTTGTAACATCTGAATGTTGACATTCACTTGGTAGAATTTTAATTATGATTTTTTCCAAACAATTATTTTAGTGAAAATGTTCCAAGATTGAACAAAGGAATTCACTCAAAGTTCACTGAATATATCTTATTTTATGATTTCATTTTCAGTCTTTTTTTTAAAGACTTTATTTATTTGACAGAGAGAGACACAGTGAGAGAGGGAACACAAGCAGGGGGAGTGGGAGAGGGAGAAGCAGGCTTCCTGCAGAGCAGGGAGCCTGATGCGAGGTTTGATCCCAAGACTCTGGGATCATGACCTGAGCTGAAGACAGACACTTAACGACTGAGCCACCCAGGCGCCCCAAATCTTTTCTTTTTTTAAGATTTATTTATTTATTTTAGAGAAAGAGCAAAAGTTGGAGGTGCAGAGGGAGAGGGAAACTCAAGGAGACTCCATGCTGAGCACAGAGCCTGACACAAGGCTTTATCACACAACCCTGAGATCATGACCTGAGCCAAAACCAAGAGTTGGAGGCTTAACCAACTATGCCACCCAGGCGCACCTCATTCTCAGTCTTTTCAAGTGTGCAGTCAGGATGCAATATTTATACCCTATACTATTTTAAAGATCCATTTCACTTATATGGCATTTTATGTATGTGGCCCAATATTTTGTGAAATCTTTTGTTTCTGTATGTTTCTAGATGTTCATCGAGGTCAGCAAAGCCATCAACTCAGCCTGCTTAGAGTATAATCTCAAATCTCTTGGAGTAAGAACTTCCAACAACTGTATTTCCTGATAGTAAAATTCACTTTCAATGTCTGTGTGTTGGGTCTCTTCTGTCTTGACACTTAAAACTAAATATACGACATATCTGTTTTCTGCTGCAAATATATATATATATATATATATATATATATATATATATATATATATATATATATTTTTTTTTAATGGTCCTTTTTTCTCTTCAAAAACTTTGTGGCTTTTTCTCAATGACAATTTAGGATGCATATATTGTTGCTTTTTTTTTAATAACTTGGGGTAAAAAGCTACCCTCACCCCAAAAATAATTCCTGCCAGTTACAGACTGACCATTTTTTAATTTTTTTTTATTTTCAAAATTTTATTCAAATTTAGTTATCATACAGTGCAACATTAGTTTCGGGAGTAGAATTCAGTGGTTCATTACTTACAAACAACACCCAGTTCTCATCATAGTAAGTGTCCTCCTTAATACCCATCACCCAGCTAGCCCACCTTCACCCACCTCCCTCCATCAACCTTCAGTTTGTTCTCTATCAAGAGTCTCTTATGGTTTGCTTCCCTCTCTTTTATTTTTACCTCTTCTCCTACGTTCATCTTTTTTGTTTCTTAAATTCCACATATGAGTGAAATCATATGGTATTTGTCTTTCTCTGACTGGCTTATTTTGCTTAGCATAATACACTCAGCTCCATCCATGTCATTGCAAATAACAATATTTCAATTGTTTGATGGCTGAGTAATATACCATTTTTTGTATGTCATATCTTCCTTATCCATTAATCAGCCAATGGGTATTTGGACTATTTCCATAGTTTGGTTATTGCTATAAACATCGGGGTGCATGTAGCCCTTTGAATCAGTATTTTTGTGTCCTTTGGATAAACACCTAGTATTATAATTGCTGGATCATAGTTCTTTTTCTAAATTTTTGAGGAACTTCCATACTGTTTTCCAGAGTGGCCGCACTAGTTTGCATTCCCACCAACAGTACAAGAGGTTCCCTATTCTCCGCATCTTCACCAACACCCGTTTCTTGTGTTGTTAGTTTTAGTCATTCTGATAGGTGTGAGGTGGTACCTCATTATGGTTTTGATTTTTATTTCTCTGGTGATGAGTGATGTTGAGCATCTTTTTATGTGTCTGTTAGCCATCTGGATGACTTCTTTGGAAAAGTATCTCTTAATGTCTTCTGCCCATTTCTTAACTGGATTATTATTATTTTTTTTTTGGGTGGTGTTGAGTTTGCTAACTTCTTTATATATTTTGAATACTATCCCTTTATCAGATATGTCATTTGCAAATATCTTCTCCCATTCCATAGGCTGCCTTTTAGTTTTAAGTGTTTCACTTGCTAACATTAGAAAGATGTATCTGAGATACAAAAAAGCCTGCTGTCCCCACCTTTACCTTCCAGCTCCCATCCTGAAGACTTATGGTAATGAGATGTTCTGTTTGTAAGCTCATCTTGTCAAGGAACATTTCACTGGGTAAATAAAGAGCAGTGGTGCACTGTTACACATTTCACTGTGCACTGTTGACTTCTGAAGACATGATTTAATAGAATTATGATTTAATATCATAGGTGGTTAATGTAAATGATGGAGTAACCATAGGTCAATCACATCATAATAAATATAGTGCATTTCAAAAGGCTAGAAATAGAAATTAGCATTGGAATTTTACTGTTAAATTATAGAACATAGAAAAGACCATAATGCCCTGCAGTCTTCTTCCAAGAGGCTTTGTCAACATTTTCTTGGCAACACATCATATCTTACCAATATCACAGAAACTTTAGTAAAAAGTACTGTTGAAAACACAGTCTCATATTATTCAATGATCCTTATATAATGATTTACATAATAACTTTTAAAATTCAATTCTAGAGAAAAGTTTTCTTTTCCCAGCAAGTTGGTTCATTTCCTTCTATTAAGCTATTTGTTTTATTCTTCTTTAGCTGTAGCTGCCATAGTTCTCAGTGCTAAAATTATAGCTTAACTATGTTAACTATATCAAATGACTATTTGTTATGTTTACAGTCCCTTATTTTACCTTTTTACTGATTTGTCACTAAAAATATTATCCTCTCATACTTTATAAAGTGGTTTATATCCTCTATGAATCCAAAGAGAGTGTACAACATAAATAAATAAGTCTTTATTAATTATTTTGAAATGAAGATTGGGGAAGGTTTGGAGTAGATAAGGAACAAGAGGAAGATTAATCATCTTCCCAGGAGAACTTGAAACCATTTTATTACATTTTAGCTAATATAGCTTAGAGACATAGACATTTAGAAACATTTCACTATTACTTCACTACTTCATTTCTTTTTGCAACAATTACCAGCATCAAATCACTTTCTAAGTTCTGTCACTTTCGTTGTTTTAGTCTTGGGCTCAGACAGGAGAGATTCCAAAATCCCATGCTTGGGGTGCCTGGGTGGCTCAGTCAGTTAAGCGGCTGACAATTTCCACTCAGGTCATGATCTCAGGGTTCTGGGATTGAGCCCTGCATTCAGAAGGGTGTCTGCTTGAGATTTTTCTCTCTCTCTCTGCCCCTCTCCACTCTCAGATAAATAAATAAATATTTTTAAAAATCCCATGACTAATTGGACTTTCCAATTTAGTTATTAACATTTTCTAAGTATTTTTTTCTTAGTTTTTTTTGACATACACCTTTTTGCCATTATTTCAATTTACCAAGTTTTAAAGTATACCAAGGGTCTCAACATTTACAAATATAAACTATTTCTCAGAATTTATTCTTTCTAGGGCAGGCTCTTTTTTGGTCCAAACATCTAAAACCAAGTAGAAACCTAGTGAAATATTTTCTATCCTTTTTAATTCATTTGACAAATACATTTTAGAGTCTACTATGAGTTAATATTATGCTGGTTGTTGGTGCTACAGCAGTAAAAAAGGACATATTTACTTTGAACATATTTACTTTCATATGTGAATATATTATGTTCACCTACAAGAATACCATTTGCGTTACAGCTATCACCCCAGCATTTCTGACTGAGACTGGTCCACAAATGCCCCAGATCAGTTATTCTGAGAAAGCACTCATGGGTGCTTTCACCATCTGAGACTCTTGACGCTAAGACCTACATTTCTTATACAGAGTTCAGACTCATACACAAATTGAACACAGTGACACTTGTAGACCTTAAAACAAAGCTAATGTTTATTAAGCTCTTACTACATATCAGGCAAAGCTTTAATAATTTTCTATGGATTATTTCATACAGTCCTTTCATCATTCCAATGAGATAGTATTTTTGTCAACCATATTTACAGCTAAGAGAACTGAGACTTAGAGCAATGAAATAACCTGTTAAGTTGGTAAAGCCAGGATCTCAGAACTTGTGCTCTTAACCACTATGATATTCTGCCTTAATAGTCAAGAAAATTACTGTGCAATTCCACCTTGATATCAAGTAAAGGCAAGCTCAAATCTCACTGTCTACTCCCACCCAAGAAACTGTTTTTGGAAAGTTTCTTTGCTCCCCCAAAATTAATCATCAGAAAGCATTCTGAAGTACAGGGTCAGATGACAGTCTCACCCATATCATTTTCCATTCCACTTCATTTAGTTTTACAGAGTTGGGTTTTTCACTGTGTATTAACACTGTCCATGCTTCTCAAGAATCAATAGATCACTGGAAATAACAGTTCTATAATGACAAAACCTTTGTGCTGTTTTATTATCACTGTTTATCTTGGGTCTGACTGCCAATTGTTCCCCTGATGTCAACTGCTCTTTCACTTACTGAAATCCCAAACACCTATAGGCCAAAAGGACCACCATACATACAGGATCTGCCATCCAAGCAACAACAAATGTCCACAATCTTTCAAAAAAAATACACCATGTCTCATCTTTTTTTTTAAAATCAAAGTCTAATTGTGTTATGTAACTATAGCTAAATTTTATTTCCATATATGAGGCATTATTTCCATTTGAAAAAATGAGAATAAGTCAATATTCAGACTTACGTACCTTAGCAATGTATTTGTATAACAGAACACTAAATCTGCTCTTTATTTTTTAAAGACTTTTTTAAAATTTCTTTTTATTATGTTATGTTAATCACCATACATTACATCATTAGTTTTTGATGTAGTGTTCCATGATTCATTGTTTGCAAATAACACCCAGTGCTCCATTCAATACGTGCCCTCTTTAATACCCACCATCAGGCTAACCCATTCCCCCACTCTGCTCCCCTCTAGAACCTTCAGTTTGTTTCTCAGAGTCCATAGTCTCTCATGGCTTGTCTCCCCCTCCGATTTCCCCCCCTTCATTTATCCCTTCCTAATATTTATTAGACAGGGGGGGGGGACAGAAAGTGCACAAGCAGTAGGAAAGGTAGAGGAAGAGGGAGAAGCAGGCTCTCCATGGAGCAGGGAGCTCGATGCAGGACTTGATCCCAGGACCCTGGGATCATGACCTGAGCTGACGGCAGACACTTATCCAACTGAGCCACCCAGATGCCCCTAACTCTTCCTTTTAAATAATCAGTCTTTTATAATGACCATAATTGAAAGTGAAGATAATTTGTTTTACCTTTTAGGAAGAATATATTTTCTTTTAACTTAAAAAATTATGAAATGTCTCAACATTCATAAAATAATATGGCAGATATAGCCACGAAACATATATAATAGGTCTACCATTTTTTCATGGTTATATTAAGGTTTCTCTCTGATAATTTTTAAGAGATAAGATGTTAGAAAAACAACTAAATCTCCCACCCATCACCTTCAATGGTTTTCACACTTATTTCTCCAGAGGAAAAAATCTTAAATTTAGGGCATATTATACCTATCAATAATTTTGTACCTTTACTATATACTTTACTATATATCACATTCTTTGACATGCAACTCTTTTTAGTTCCTTTTATGTTGTATCCATGTTGTTGCTTAGAAAATGTATTAATCCATTAAAAGAGCTGTGTGGTATTAATTTGTGTGAATAAACCACAGTTTATTTTCCCATTCCTATACAAATGGACAAGTTGTTAACACTTTTTTCACTGTTACAAATGAGGTTTCAATAACCATATTTTGCAATAATATTACACTGCATGTTAACTAACTGGAATTTGAATAAAAATTTAGGAAAAAAGAAAATGAAAACACAAATGGCCAAAAACCACTGGGATGCAGCAAAATGGTTCTAAGAGGGAAGTATAATACAATACAGGCCTACCTCAAGAAGTAAAAAATCTCAAACAACCTAACACTGTATATGAAGGAGCTATGAAAAGAACAGCAACCAAAACTTAAAACTGGCAGGAAAAATGAAATAATAAAGATTAGAGGAGAAATAATTGATATAGAAACTAGAGAAAAAATAGTACAAATCAATGAAACCAGAATCATGTTCTTCCAAAAAATAAACAAGTAAAATTGATAACCTATAGCCAGACTTATCAAGAAAAATGAGAAAGAACTCAAATAAAGTAAAATACAAATGAGAGAGAAGAAATAATAACCAAACACAACAGAAATACAAACTATGAAAAACTGTATGTCAAAAATTAGGCAACCTAGAAGAAATGGATAAATGCCCAGAAGCATGTAAACTACAAAAAAAAAAAAAAACAAAAAAACAAAAAACAAAAAAAATGAAACACGAAGAAAGAAAATTTGAGCAGGCCAATAACCAGCAATGAACTTGGGTCAGTAATCAAAAAACTTCCAACAAGTCCAGGACCAGAAGGCTTTATAGGTGAATTCTAACAAACGCTTAAAGAAGAATTAATACCTATTCTTCTTATCTATTCTTAAAAAATTTAAAAAGAAGGAAAATTTCCAAATTCATTCTAAGAGGCAAGCATTACCCTGATACCAAAACCAGATAAAGGCACCACTAAAAAAGAACAATCTAGACTTTCAACATCATCCTGATCATAATTCCAATGACATTTTTCAAAGTGCTGGAACAAACAATCCGAAAATTTGTATGGAAACATAAAAGACTCTGAATCGCCAAGGAAATGTTGAAAAAGAAAAACAAAGCTAGGGGCATCACGTTGCTTGATTTCAAGCTATATTACAAAGCTGTGGTCACCAAGGCATCATGGTACTGGCACAGAAACAGACACATACACCAATGGAACAGAATAGAGAGTACAGATATGGACCTCAACTCTATGGTCAAGTAATTTTTAACAAAGCAGGAAAAAATATACAATGGAAAAATGACAGTCTCTTCAATAAATGGTGCTGGGAAAATTGGACAGTTATATACAGAAGAATGAAACTCGACCATTTTCTAAGACCATACACAAAGATAAACTCAAAATGGATGAAAGACCTCAATGTGAGACAGGAATCCATCAAAATCCTAGGGGAGAACATAGGCAGTAACCTCTTTGATATTGGCCACAGCAACTTCTTTCAAAACATGTCTCCAGGGCGCCTGGGTGGCTCAGTCATTAAGCGTCTGCCTTCGGCTCAGGTCATGATCCCAGGGTCCTGGGATCGAGCCCCGCATCGGGCTCCCTGTTCGGCGGGAAGCCTGCTTCTCCTTCTCCCACTCCCCCTGCTTGTGTTCCCTCTCTTGCTGTGTTTCTATCAAATAAATAAATAAAATCTTTAAAAAAAAAAAAAAAAACATGTCTCCAAGGCAAAGCAAACAAAAGTGAAAACGAACTTTTGGGACTTCATCAAGGTAAAAAGCTTCTGCACAACAAAGGAAACAGTTAACAAAACTAAGAGGCAGCCCATGAATGGGAGAAGACATTTGCAAATGACATTACAGATAAAGGGCTGATATCCAAGATCTATGAAGAACTTCTCAAACTCAACACCCAAAAAACTAATAACCCAGTCAAAAATGGGCAGAAGACATGAACAGACACTTCTCTAAAAAATACATACAGATAGCTAATAGACACATGAAAAAATGTTCAACATCACTAACCATCAGGGAAATACAAATACAAATCAAAACCACAAGGAGATACCACCTTACATCAGTTAGAATGGCAAAAATTGACAAGGCACGAAACAACAAATGTTGGAGAGGTTGTGGAGAAAAGGGAACTCTCTTACACTGTTGGTGGGAATGCAAGTTGGTACAACCACTTTGGAAAACAGTGTGGAGGTGCCTCAAAAAATTAAATATAGAGCTACCCTATGACCCAGCAATTGCACTACTGGGTGTTTACCCCCAAAGGCACAGATGTAGTGAAAAGAAGGGCCACATGCACCCCAATGTTCATAGAGCTATGTCCACAATACCTAAACTGTGGAAAGAGCTAAATGCCCTTCAACAGACAAATGGATAAAGAAGATGTGGTCCATATATACAACAGAATATTACCCAGCCATCAGAAAGGATGAATACCCAACTTTTGCATGAATATCAATGGAACTGGAGGAGATTATGCTAAGTGAAATAAGTCAAGCAGAGAAAATCAATTATCATATGGCTTCACTTATTTGTGGAACATAAGGAATAGCATGGAGGACATTAGGAGAAGGAAGGGAAAAATGAAGGGGGGAGAATTGGAGAGGGAGATGAACCATGAGAGTCTACAGACCCTGAGAAACAAACTGAGAGTTTAAAGGGGAGGGGGGTGGGTGGATGGGTTAGCCCAGTGATGGGTATTAAGGAGGGTATGTATTGCATGGAACATTGGCTGTTAAATGCGAACAATGAATCATGGAACACTACATCAAAAACTAATGGTGTACTGTATGATGACTAACATAACATAATGAAAAAAAATTAAAAGAAAGAGAACTACAGGTCAATATCCCTGATGAACATAGATGCAAAAATTCTCAAAAAAACAAAAACCAAAAAACTAGGGAACCAAATTCAACAATACATTAAAAAAATCATTCACCATAACCAAGTGGGATTTATTCGTGGGTTGCAAAGGTGGTTCAATATTTGCAAATTAGTCATTGTGTTACATCACATCAAGAAGAGAATGGATAAGACCAATATGATCATTTTAATAGACACAGAATAACATTTGACAAAGTATAACATCCAGTCATGGTAAAAAAAACCCAACAATGTAGGTTTAGAGGAAGCATACCTCAACATAATAAAGGACATCTATGAAAACCCACAGCTTAACATGAACCTTAATAGCAAAAAGCTGAGAGCTTTTGCTCTAAGTTCGGGAACACTCTAAATTCTTACCACTTTTACTTAACGTGGTATGGGAAGTCCTAGCCACAGAAATCAAACAACAAAAAGAAATAAAATGCATCCAATTTGGCAAGGAAGAAGTAAAACTTTCACTATTTGTGGATTACATGATTATATAGAAAACTCAAAAGACTCCAACAAAAAACAACTGAAACTGATATACAAATTCCGTAAAGTCATGGGATACAAAATCAATGTGCAGAAACCTGTTGCATTTCTATACACCTAATAATGAAACAACAGAAAGAGAAATTAAAACAATTTAGTTTTGTACCATTATGGTTGGAAAATATACTTGGTGTGATTTCAGTTTTCTTAAATTTTTAGTACTTGTTATGTCTCATTTTATGTGATTTAACCAGGGGACTGTGTGTACTTCAGGAAAATGTGTATTCTATTTTTCTTCAATGGGTTGGTCTATATGTAACTTTTAAAACCATGTATTCTGAAGTATTCTTCAAGTAAAAAATGTTCTTTTTGATTTTGCATCTGGATAATGAAATTTATTGAAAAAAAAGATTAAAAAAAATCCCATTTACAATTGCACCCAAATAATAAGTTATCTAGGAATACACTTAACCAAAGAGGTGAAAGACCTGGACTCTGAAAACTATAAAACACTGATGAAGGAAATTGAAGATTGAGCACCTGGGTGGCTCAATTGGTTAAGCGACTGCCTTTGGCTCAGGTCATGATCCTGGAGTCCTTGGATCGAGTCCCACATTGGGCTCCCTGCGTGGCAGGGAGTCTGCTTCTCCTTCTGACCCTCCCCCCTCTCATGTGCTCTCTATCTCTCTTTCATTCTCTCTCTCAAATAAATAAATAAATAAAATCTTAAAAAAAAAGAAAGAAATTGAAGATGACACAAAGAAATGGAAAAACATTCAATGTTCATAGATTGGAAGAAAAAATATTGTTAAAATGACTATACTATTCAAAGCAATCTACATATTTAATGCAATTTCTATCAAAATACAAAAAGTAGGGGTGCCTGGGTGGCTCAGATGGTTAAGCGTCTGCCTTCAGCTCAGGTCATGACCCCAGGGTCCTGGGATTGAGCCCCACATTGGGCTCCTGGCTCAGCAGGGAGCCTGCTTCTCCCTCTCTGTCTGCCTCTCCCCCTGCTCATGCTCTCTCTTTCTGTCTGTATCTCTGTGTCTCAAATGAATAAATAAAATTAAAAAAAATACAAAAAGCATTTTTCACAGAACTAAAACAAACAATCTTAAAATTTGTATGGAACCACAAAAGACCCCGATAACCAAAGCAACTTTGAAAAAGATAAGCAAGGCTGGAGGCATTACAATTCTGGACTTCAAGTTATATAATAAAGCTGTGGTGATCAAAACAGTATGGTATTGGCACAAAAGTAAACACATAGATCAATTGAACAGAAAAAAAAAAAAATCCAGAAAAAAACACAGAGTTATATGGCCAATTAATCTTCCAGAAAGCAGGTAAGAATACTCAGTGGGAAAAAGACAGTCTCTTCAACAAACAGCATTGGGAAAACTGGACAGCAAGATGCAAAAGAAAGAAACCCGACCACTTTCTTACACCATACACAAACATAAATACAATATGGATGAAAGACCTAAATGTGAAACCTGAAACCATAAAATTACTAAAGGAGAACACAGGCAGTAACCTCTTTGACTTCGGCCTTGACAACTTCTTTCTAGATATGTATGTCTCCTGAGGCAATGGAAACAAAAGCAAAAATAAACTGTTGGGACTGCTTCAAAACAAAAAGGTTCTGAACAGTGAAAGAAACAATCAACAAAACTAAAAGGCAACCTATGAAATGGGAGAAGATATTTGCAAATGACATAGCTGGTAAAGGGTCAGTATCCAAAATAAATAAATAACTTATCAAACTGAACACCTAAAAAATAAATAATCCATTTAAGAAATGGGCAGAAGATATGAACAGATAGATGTTTTTCCAAAGAACACATGCAAATGGTCAACAGACTCAAAAAAGATGGTCCACATCACTCATCATCAGGGAAACACAAATCAAAACCATAACGCAATATGAACTCACACCTGTCAGAGTGGCTAAAATTAACAACACAGGAAAAAAAGACATTGGCAAGGATGCAGAGATAGGGGAACACTTTGCCACTGTTGGTGGGAATGCAAACTGGTGCAGCCACTCTGGAGAACAGTATGGAGGTTCCTCAAATAGTTAAAAATAGAACTACCCTATGACCCAGCATTTGCACTACTAAGTATTTACCCAAAGAACACAAAAACACTGATTCAAAGGGGTATATGCACCCCAATGTTCATAGCAGCATTATCCATGATAGCCAAATTATGGAAAGAGCCCAAATGTCCATTGACTGATGAATGGATAAAGAAGAATTTGTATACACACTCACACACACACACACTCACACACACACACACTGGAATATTACTCAGCCATCAAAAAGAATGAAATATTGGGTGCCTGGGTGGCTCAGTTTGTTAAGTGTGTTCCTTTGGCTCAGGTCATGAGCTCAGGGTCCTGGGATCGAATTCCACGTCAGGCTCCCTGCTCAGCAGGCAGTCTGCTTCTCCCTCTACCCATCCTCCCTGATTGTTATCTCTCTCTCTCTCATGCTTTATCTCTCTCAAATAAATAAATAAAAATTAAAAAACGAATGAATTCTTTCCATTTGCAAGGACATGGGTGGAGCTAGAATGTTATGCTAAGTGAAATAAGTTAGTCAGAGAAAGACAAATACCATATGATTTCACTCATACGTGGAATTCAAGAAACAAAACAGATGAACATAGGAGAAGGGGAGAAAAAAAGAGAGAGGGAACCAAACCATAAGAGACTCTTAAAATATATTTATTTGTTTGAGAGAGAGAGCGGGTGAAAAGGGGTAGAGGCAGAGGGAGAGAATCTTCAAGCAGACTCCCTGCTAAGCTTGGAGCCCAACACGGGGCTCAATCCCAGGACCCTGAGATCACAACCTGAGCTGAAAACAAGAGTCAAAAGTTTAAATGACTGGGCCAACAAGGTGCCCCCCTATGTCCCTCAAAAAAAATTCTGTGATACATATAATCTACTTTCACAAAGAACATTTTAAAGAGACAAAGTAAATAGTTTCTACATTATGGTTTGTTGTGTTGCCACAGAATCAGTTCTTCCAATAGCATATTTCTTTTATTCTTAAAATTCAGAACTATTTCAGCTTGGCTTTATGCATTATTACAGATTCAAATATAGCTTGGCTATATTTTCTTTCAACAAAATCCCACCTCACATGTTGAATGCACTTAGAATCTTGTTGTGTAAGGCTTAAGTTAGGTAGCTCATAACTATAGAAGTTTAAGGAGAACTTAGTATCAGATACAGCAAATTTCCCATATGGTGACTATATAGTTTTATTCCTTTCTGGGTTTAAATTAAAATACTTGTTTCTGGGGAGCCTGGGTGGCTCAGTTGGTTAAGCATCTGCCTTTGGCTCAGACCATGATCCCAGGCTCCTGGGATCGAGCCCCACATTGGGCTCTCTGCTTCACAGGAGGCCTGCTTCTCACTCTCCCTCTGTCTGTCGCTCCCCCTGCTTGTGCTCTCTCTTTCTCTCAAATAAATAAATAAAATCATTAAAAAGTACTTTTTTCATCTCTTCACATGAATAGAAAAATAGACTCTTCAAGAATCTTCAAGATATTTGCAGTTTTGTTTAGAAAAGTCTGTATGTAGAGCCTGAGAAATCAAACGGTTCTGCTCCCAAATTAAATGATTTAAAGTATGCTATGATAGTCTTACATAATAAAGCTTGATACCGGTGATAAATACTAAAGATGTCTTTGCTTTTGATTTTAGTATTTTAAAAGCAAGCAGTGATTAAGGACCCCATTTCTGAGAATTTACTTACACTGTAATTACTATGAAACTATGGTAGTCAGGGAATAGATTTCAGACACAATTTAACTTCTTGCTTGAATTGTTTAGTCTTGGAAGGAAAAATGGAGAAAAAAATATATGAGCAAATTATAACAATGACTGTGTGGATTCCCTTTTTATGTGTCTGCATAATACATCTACAAGTTTTTCTTTTCCAAGAAGTGGACATTCTTCATGCCTTATTCATTTAGAGATCAATTCCATGTAGTTCAAAATCACCCTCTTGGCATCTACAAGAATTATAGAGTGAATTCAACAGAGGGCCATTTCCTGGTTTAGCACTTTCCCTAAAGATTCAACCCATAGTTTGCTTGTTGTAAAAAATACAGAAATTAACATATATATATATATATATATATAATAGGAATATATGTTATTATAATTTAAGAAGTAACATATATTATTAAAATTATATTAATTATTAATCAATTATATAATTGAAAATATTATAATACTTATTAATTTTAAATACAATACCATTTGTTAATGTAATATAATTTGTTATATATATATATATATATATATATATATATATATATATATATGTTTGTTTCTGCTTTATGCTCATTTATTACAAACCATTTGTCTCACAAGGCAATAGTCTGGTTGAAGGGCAAACAACCTAATAAAATTACATATATTGAATAAATACAAATATTACCCCTTTCACCCTGACTCCTTAGGGAAGTGGTGATAGGCATGCATGATGCAGCAAATGAATAAATACCAAATTGATTTTATGGTGTGCCCTTATGCATTAACTAAAATTACCAAGTTTTACTAACTTTATTAAAGCATTTTGACAGAGTAGAAATGATAAACCACTGGACAGATGTATCCAAAAGAAAAGAGAAGGCACCCAAATTAATAAAATTATGAATGAAAGGGGAGAGATCATGACTAACACCAAGGAAATAGAAACAATTATTAGAAATTATTATCAACAACTATATGCCAATAAATTGAGCAATCTGGATGAAATGGAGGCCTTCCTGGAAACCTATAAGCTGCCAAGACTGAAACAGGAAGAAATTGACAACCTGAATAGGCCAATAACCAGAAACGAGACTGAAGCAGTGATCAAAAACCTCCCAAAAAACAAGAGTCCAGGGCCTGATGGATTCCCTGGGGAATTCTACCAAACATTCAAAGAAGAAATAATACCTATTCTCCTGAAGTTGTTTCAAAAAATTGAAACAGACGGAAAACTTCCAGACTCATTCTATGAGGCCAGCATTACCTTAATCCCCAAACCAGGCAAAGACCCCATCAAAAAGGAGAATTTCACAACGATATACCTGATGAATATGGATGCCAAAATTCTCAACAAAATCCTAGCTAATAGGATCCAACAATACATTAAAAGGATCATCCACCATGACCAAGTGGGGTTTACCCCCGGAATGCAAGGGTGGCTCAACATTCACAAATCAATCAGTGTGATAGAACACATTAATAAGAGGAGAGAGAAGAACCATATGGTCCTCTCATTTGATGTAGAAAAAGCATTTGACAAAATATGGCATCCTTTCCTGATTAAAACTCTTCAGAGTATAGGGATAGAGGGAACATTCTTCAAGTTCATAAAATCCATATATGAAAAACCCACAGTGAATATCATTCTCAATGGGCAAAAGCTGAGCACCTTTCCCTTAAAATCAGGAACACAACAAGGATGCCCACTCTTGCCACTATTGTTCAACATATTACTAGAAGTCCTAACAACAGCAATGAGACAACAAAAAGAAATAAATGTTATTCAAATTGGCAAAGAAGAAGTCAAACTCTCTCTTCACAAATGACATGATACTTTATGTAGAACATCCAAAAGACCACCCCCAAATTACTAGAACTCATACAGCAATTCAGTAATGTGGCAGGATACAAAATAAATGCAGAGAAATCAGTTGCTTCCTTATACCCTAAAAATGAATCTGTAGAAAGAGAAATTAGAGAAATGATTCCATTTAAAATAGCACAAAAAACCATAAGATACCTCAGAATAAACCTAACCAAAGAGGTAAAGGATCTATGCTCTAGGAACTACAGAACACTCATGAAAGAAATTGAAGAAGACATAAAAAGATGGGAAAACATTCCATGCTTATGGATTGGAAGAGTAAACATTATTAAAATGTCTAAGCTGCCCAGAGCAATCTATACCTTCAAAGCCATCCTGATCAAAATTCCAATGACATTTTTCAAAGTGCTGGAACAAACAATCCTAAAATTTGTATGGAATCAGAAAAGCTCCTGAATCGCCAAGGAAATGTTGAAAAAGAAAAACAAAGTTGGGGGCATCACATTGCCTTATTTCAAACTATATTACAAAGCAGTGATCACCAAGACAGCATAGTACTGGCACAAAAACAGATGTACAGACCAATGGAACAGAATAGAGAGCCCAGATATGGACCCTCAACTCTATGGTCAAATAATCTTCGACAAAGCAGGGAAAAAATATGCAATGGAAAAAAGTCTCTTCAATAAATGGTGCTGGGAAATTTGGACAGCTATATACAGAAGAATGAAACTCGACCATTTTCTAAGACCATACACAAAGATAAACTCAAAATGGATGAAAGGCTTCAATGTGAGACAGGAATCCATCAAAATCCTAGAGGACCACATAGGCACTAATCACTTTGACATCTGCCATGGCAACATTTTTCAAGATACATCTCCAAAGGCCAGTGAAGCAAAAGCAAAAATGAACTTTTGGGACTTTATCAAGATAAAAATCTTCTGTGCAGCAAAGGAAACAGTCAACAAAACAAAGAGGCAACACACAGAAAGGGAGAAGATATTGACAAATGTACACTACAGATAAAGGGCTGGTCTCCAAGATCTATAAAGAACTTCTTTAACTCAACACCCAAAAAACAAATAATCAAGTCAAAAATGGGCAGAAGACATGAACAGACACTTTTCCAAAGAAGGCATACAAAATGGCTACCAGACACAAGAATAAATGTTCATCGGGCGCCTGGGTGGCTCAGTTGGTTAAGCGACTGCCTTCGGCTCAGGTCGTGATCCTGGAGTCCCGGGATCAAGTCCCTCATCGGGCTCCCTGCTCGGCAGGGAGTCTGCTTCTCCCTCTGACCCTCCCCCCTCTCATGTACTCTCTCTCATTCTCTCTCTCTCAAATAAATAAATAAAATCTTTTAAAAAAAAAGAAGAAATGTTCATCATCATTAACCATCAGGGAAATTCAAATCAAAACCACATTGAGATACCACCTTACACCAGTTAGAATGACAAAAATTGACAAAGTATGAAACAAATGTTGGAGAGGTTGTGGAGAAAGGGGAACCCTCTTACACTGTTGGTGGGAATGCAAGCTGGTACAGCCACTTTGGAAAACAGTGTGGAGATGCCTCAAAAAATTTAAAAAAAGAGCTACCCTATGACCCGGCAATTGCACTACTGGGTATTTACCCCAAAGACACAGATGTAGTGAATAGAAGGGCCATATGCACCCCAATGTTCATAGCAGCAATGTCCGCAATAGCCAAACCATGGAAAGAGCCGAGATGTCCTTCAACAGATGAATGGATAAAGAAGATGCGGTCCATATATACAGCAGAATATAACTCAGCCATCAGAAAGGATGAATATCCAACTTTTGCATCAACATGGATGGGACTGGTGGAGATTATGCTAATTGAAATAAGTCAAGCAGAGAAAGTCAATTATCTTATGGTTTCATGTATTTGTGGAACATAAAGAATAGCATGGAGGACATTAGGAGAAGGAAGGGAAAAAGGAAGGGGGGCAATCAGAAGGAGAGATGAACCATGAGAGACTATGGACTCCAAGAAAGGACCTGAGGGTTTTAGAGAGGATAGGGGTGGAGGGATGGATGTGCCTGGTGATGGGAATTAAGGAGGGCATGTGTCGCATGGAACACTGGGTGTTATATGAAAACAATGAATCATGAACACTACATCAAAAACTAATAATTTACTGTATGGTGACTAACATAAAATAATAAAGTAAAATAAAAAAAAAAAGAAAGAGTAGAAACAATGTTTGAAGTTTTGTAAATTGAAATTCTGGGATTTATAAAGAAAAATATATCTAGTAATAATCCCTTTATCCTTCAAGTCTACAATTTGCAAATAATATTTCTCTCATTTATTTGAGTACTGCTGATGCTATACTTTCATATATACAAGCATATACTTATATTAATTTTATATATCAAAGGAAAACTAATTAATGGCTTCTAGACCATACCATACTTGCTCTAACATAAACACATGAGTAATCACAAATATTTATTTTGGAGAAAATAAAAGATACAATGAGCTCACATTGACTTATATGAGATAAGTTGATTTTTGAGTATTAAAACAGTGATTCCACCATCACAATGCCTCACTCCTGGATAAAATGGAGATAACATAAAAATTCAGATATTTTGCCTATACCCAAACAAAAACATTCAGATAATTGAGCTATTTTGTTGTTTTTATTTTAGTATTTGACATCATTGAAACACTGTCTCTTAATCCAAAAGCATTCCTTAGAACACATGAACTAGTATACATACATAGTCTGTAAACCAAAAAAAAAAAAAAAAAAAAAAAAAAAAAAAATCCAAGTGTATGCACTGGGTGAGGCGTCAGTGGGAAAGGAATCAGTTAGAGAGAAATGCTTGCGAATGTCACTGGTAACTACATGTTGTCTGACAGTGAAACAATAGAGCTGAAGATGATTTGGGAAGGAAATTTAAAGATGGCAAATGGCAGACAAAAGAAATGAATTATCGTTTTTTTAATGAAAAATCAGTAAAAATTCACTTTTAGTGAGCAAAGGAGTAAAAGCAAGAAAAAAAAACAAGACAAGCAGAATTTAATGACCCAACAATGAATTCCAGAAAGATAGGAAGAAGGGCCGCTCTGGGTATCACAATGAGGAATTGGAAAAGACCCAGGGGCAGGAAAAACTTGGGTAGATAGAATTTTTATATTTTCATGCATCATGACATCATGCACAAGATTGGAAGCAGAAGAGGTGGGGCTATAAAATTAAAATGTCAAACACTGAAATAATACTGTTTCATAGTAATTACTCTTTTTTTTAAGATTTTATTTATTTGTGAGAGAGACAATGAGAGACAGCGAGCATGAGAGGGAGGAGGGTCAAAGGGAGAAGCAGACTCCCTGCTGAGCAGGGAGCCTGATGTGGGACTCGATCCCGGGACTCCAGGATCATGACCTGAGCCGAAGGCAGTCGCTTAACCAACTGAGCCACCCAGGCGCCCCATAATAATTACTCTTATAATTATGTGGTTAGAAGATTTCTAATATACAGAAGAGTTTTGGGAGAGATGCTATTCTAACAAAATGCCATGAACCTATTTGACTGGAGAATTCATATTTTAAAAAAGGGGAATAGAAAAATATTAACTGATATATTATGGTGGTGCCCAACATCAAGCTATATTCACACCTGTACTCATGAGTATGGATGACACTTCATGAATATTTTCATCACATATATAAGTGAAAACTTAATGTCAATTCAAAATCCAGCTTAAAAATAATTGAAAATTACCTAGAAAACCATTGATGATACAAAAGGAGGTTTTCAGGGCTAAATTAAATTCAGTATATCTAGAGGCTAATGGCAAAATATTATACACATTATCTAACAGTTGCAATAATATGGCACAACTTCAAATAATAATAGAAAGTGGAAAGCAATCAATATGGGTAATATCTATTGTGGAACTGTTATTTTTTTTCTAAGTAAGCACTAAAGGTAAACTCTACGAATTAGCTATCTCCATTAATACCTTTGTTCTTTCCTTTCTCACCTGTGTATGATGTAATGATGATTTTAGCATATTGATACACTGTGGTTATGATAGAAGAGGCAATCAGTATTGTCAAGAGCAAGACTTTTTTTTTTTTTTTTTTTTTTTTTCTTAAGTATATTCCACTGCTAAGAACCTTAAAAGACATAGCCTACTCCTAAGAAAGAATACTGTGGTCTCTTTGGTTTACTACTGGCTTTCCAGAATGGAGGCAGGATTTATGACTTTCATAGTCTTATCTTCATCACTTGCTGCAAGAATGAGCCTTGCTGCAAAAATGAGTCAGGATCCCAGTGTATAGGAGGATACAAAACAAAACAGAAAACAAAAAAACAGAAGGGAGAGAAGGAACCCCTAAGTATTGACCTAAGGCTTAATCTTTCAATGCATATGATAGAATTCTAAGAGGGACCCCATGATTTTTGCACCCTAGAATTACTCCAGTGATTACATGACATGGCAAAAGGCATTTTTTTAGATGGCTTACTAACCAAGTAGGAATGTTATTTAGCAGGCTTAGCTTAATCACACGAGCTCTTTAAAAAGTATAGAGTTTTTGCCAATTGGATGCAGAAAAGGAAGTCAAAGTGATTCCAAGTGTGAGAAAGATTTAGCATGGTGTTTTGTTTTTTTTTTTTTTAAAGATTTTATTTATTTATTTGAGACAGAGAGAATGAGAGACAGAGAGCATGAGAGGGAGGAGGGTCAGAGGGAGAAGCAGACTCCCTGCCGAGCAGGGAGCCCGATGCCGGACTCGATCCCGGGACTCCAGGATCATGACCTGAGCCGAAGGCAGTCGCTTAACCAACTGAGCCACCCAGGCGCCCAAGATTTAGCATGTTTTTATGGAATCTGAGTTGAAGGGAGTTGGAAGGCAGGACTTAAGTATGGCTTCTAGGAACTGAGAGAAATCCCTTTTCAGTAGCTAGGAAGAAAATAGGAACCTCAGTTCTATAACTATAAGGAAGTGGATTCTGTCAACAACCAGAATGAGCTTGGAAGCAGATACCCCATGTAACAGTCCATCCTGGTCAACACCTTGATTTCAGTCTTGTGAAAGCCTGAGCAACAGAACCCAGTGAAGCCTGCCTTGGACTTCTGGCCTACAGAAATATGAGATAACAAATGGATATAGTCCTTGTGGTAATGTGTTATGCAGCAACAGAAATCAGATATAATGAGAAAAGTAAAGAAATATTTATACCAGTCTCTGGCCTATGTGTGCATTTTTTATTATCTAAAAGTGTTATTTAATTTCTGCAATGAGCTATACCTGAATGTCCTTCCAGATATTAAGGGGCATAACAAAGAGGTTATCCATGTACACTAGTATTTACAATCAGAATATAAACCACTGAGGGCGCCTGGGTGGCTCAGTTGGTTAAGCGACTGCCTTCGGCTCAGGTCATGATCCTGGAGTCCCTGGATCGAGTCCCGCATTGGGCTCCCTGCTTGGCAGGGAGTCTGCTTCTCCCTCTGACCCTCCCCCCTCTCATGTGCTTGCTCTCTCTCATTCTCTCTCTCTCAAATAAATAAATAAAATCTTAAAAAAAATAAAGAATATAAACCACTGACACTTGAATGAACTCATACACCCTGACAAAAAAATAATAAAGTATACATTTGAGATGTTGTTTCCAGAAGAGTTGAAACAGTATTATCAATATACTGGTAATCCATTGACCTAGACATCACATTTATAGAACTATCAATTGTCCCATTTCTTTAGGACACAGAAATAAGAAAAATAGAAACTGAGCAGGAAATAGCAGTATCCAGTCTCATGAAACTGCTTTCATAAGAAATCCATAAAGTAATCCTCAGATTGTCACATTTAGAATGTGAATAAGTTCTCCTGATGCTGAGAAATATTCAAGGACATCATTCTATTACAGCAAAGTAGATAATAAAACCTAAAGGGGGAAAGATCACAGAATTCTAAGCTTAGATAAGATCTTACAGATCATCTTGTCTAACCTGTTCAGTGTGTAGAGCTCCAGAGAAGGTAAATGACTTAGTAAAAGTAAGTACTAGTATTTTCACATGTGAAGCAGTTTCTTCCTAGTGTACTTTAATAGTTAATATTCATGATTATAAATTAAACCATCAGTAAAATATTAATCTATCATCTAGTTTCATCACATTATTTTTTAACTAAAAATAATGAAAAAAGACTCTTAAAAGAGCAGGCCTTACTCATGAAGAAACCTAATTATTTTTTATTTATTTTTATTTTAATTCCAGTATGGTTAACATGCAATGTTATATTAGTGACAGGTGTACAATCAACCAGGTGAGTATACATTACTCAGTACTCATTATAATAAGTGTACTCTTTTTTTTTTAACATTTTTATTTTAATTCTGGTTAGCTAACATACAGAGTTATATTGGTTTCAAGTATACAATGTAGGAATCCAACACTTCCGTATATCATCCTTGCTCATAATGAAAACTGCACTCCTTAATCCCGATCACCTATTTACCCCAGCCCAAGACTCACTGCCTCTCTGATTACCATCAGTTTGTTCTCTATAATTAAGTGTCTGTTTCTTGACTTGTTTCCCCTTTTTATCCCTTGCTTGTTTGTTTTGTTTCCTAATTTTTACATAAGTGAAACCAAGTCTTATTTGTCTTTCTGTGACCGACTTCTTTTCTTAGAACTATAAACTCTAGCTCCATCCATGTCCTTGCAAATGACAAGATTTCATTCCTTTTTATAGCTAAATAATATTCCATGTATATACATATATAATGACTCTTGACTAAGTCATGGTAGTCACTTTGCTTTCTGGGTCTGTTCTATAATTTGTAAAATAAAATAGACAAAATATCCTCAAAGTTCCATTCTAGTTCCAAAATGTTTATATTTCTTTATGATTTATACAATTATCCACTTCGTTAGAGAAGAATGACACTGGATATTTTTTTTCTTTTTTTTATATGTTATGTTAATCACCATAAATTACATCATTAGCTTTTGATGCAGTGTTCCATGATTCATTGTTTGTGTATAACACCCAGTGCTCCATTCAGTACGTGCCCTCTTTAATACCCATCACCAGGCTAACCCATCCCCCCACCCCCCTCCCCTCTAGAACCCTCAGTTTGTTTCTCAGAGTCCATAGTCTCTCATGGTTGGCCTCTCCCTCCGATTCCCCCCCCCTTCATTTTTCCCTTCCTAATATCTTCTTTTTTTTTTTTTTTTTTAACATATAATGTATTATTAGTTTCCGAGGTACAGATCTGTGATTCAACAGTCCTACACAATTCACAGCACTCACCATAGCACATACACTCCCCAACTTCTATCACCCAGCCACCCCATTCCTCCACCCCCCACCACTCTAGCAACCCTTAGTTTGTTTCCTGAGATTAAGAATTACTCATATCTGTGAGGGTGTATGATACATGTCTTTCTCTGATTGACTTATTTCACTCAGCCTAATACATACCAGTTCCAAACACATCGTTGCAAATGCCAAGATTTCATTCCTTTGGTAACTGAATAATATCCCATTGTATATATACCACATCTTCTTTATCCATTCATCTGTCGATGGACATCTTGACCCTTTCCATAGTTTGGCTATTGTGGACATGGCTGCTATAAACATTGGGGTGCACATACCCCTTCTGATCACTACATTTGCATCTTTGGGGTAAATACCCAGTAGTGCAATTGCTGGGTCATACAGTAGCTCTATTTTCAACTTTTTGAGGAACCTCCATACTGTTTTCCAGAGTGGCTGCACCAGCTTGCATTCCCACCAACAGTGTAGGAGGGTTCCCCTTTCTCCGCATCCCCGCCAACATCTGTCATTTCCTGACTTGTTAATTTTAGCCATTCTGAGTGGTGTGAGGTGGTATCTCATTGAGGTTTTGATTTGGATTTCCCTGATGCAGAGCGATGTTGAACACTTTTTCATGTGTCTCGGCCATTTGGATGTCTTCTTTGGAAAAATGTCTGTTCATGTATTCTGCCCATTTCTTGACTGGATCATTTGTTCTTTGGGTGTTGAGTTTGATAAGTTCTTTATAGATTTTGGATACTAGCCCTTTATCTGATATGTCATTTGCAAATATCTTCTCCCATTCTGTCAGTTGTCTTTTGGTTTTGTTGACTGTTTACTTTGCTGTGCAAAAGCTTTTTATCTGAATGAAGTCCAATGGTTCATTTTTGCCCTTGCTTCCCTTGCCTTTGGCGATGTTTCTAAGAAGAAGTTGCTGTGTGAGGTCGAAGAGGTTGCTGCCTGTGTTCTCCATTAGGATTTTGATGGACTCCTATCTCACATTTAGGTCTTTCAACCATTTTGAGTCTATTTTTGTGTGTGGTGTAAGGAAATGGTCCAATTTCATTCTTCTGCATGTGGCTGTCCAATTTTCCCAACACCATTTGTTGAAGAGACTGTCTTTCTCCATTGGACATTCTTTCCAGCTTTGTTGAAGGTTAGTTGACCATAGAGTTGAGGGTCCATTTCTGGGCTCCCTATTCTGTTCCATTGATCTATGTGTCTGTTTTTGTGCCAGTACCATAGTGTTGTGTTGATTACAGCTTTGTAATAGAGCTTGAAGTCCGGAATTGTGATGCCACCTGCTTTGCTATCCTTTTTCAACATTCTTCTGACTATTCAGGGTCTTTTCTGGTTCCATAAATACTTTAGGATTATTTGTTCCATTTGTTTGAAAAAAGTGGATGGTATTTTGATAGGGATTCCTTTAAAAGTATAGATTGCTCTAGGTAGCATTGACATCTTCACAATATTTATTCTTTCAATCCATGAGCATGGAACATTTTTCCATTTCTTTGTGTCTTCCTCAATTTCTTCCATGAGTATTTTATAGTTTTCTGAGTACAGATCCTTTGTCTCTTTGGTTAGATTTATTCCTAGGTATCTTGTGGTTTTGGGTGCAATTGTAAATGGGATCGACTCCTTAATTTCTCTTTCTTCTGTCTTGTTGGTGGTGTATAGGAATGCCACTGATTTTTGTGCATTGATTTTATATCCTGCAACTTTACTGAATTCCTGTAAGAGTTCTAGTAGTTTTGTGGTGGAGTCTTTTGGGTTTTCCATATAAAGTATCATATCATCTGCAAAGAGTGAGAGTTTGACTTCTTCTTTGCCAATTTGGATGCCTTTTATTTCTTTTGTTGTTTGATTGCTGTGGCTAGGACTTCTAATACTATGTTGAATAGCAGTGGTGATAGTGGACATCCCTGCCATGTTCCTGACCTTAGGGGGAAAGCTCTCAGTTTTCCCCCATTGAGAATGATATTCACTGTGGGTTTTTCATAGATGGTTTTTATGATATTGAGGTATGTACTCTCTATCCTTATACTCTGAAGAGTTTTGATCAAGAAAGGATGCTGTACTTTGTCAAATGCTTTTACTGCATTTATTGAGAGGATCATATGGTTCTTGTCCTTTCTTTTATCAATGTATTGTATCACATTGATTGATTTGTGGATGTTGAACCAAACTTGTAGCCCAGGAATAAATCCCACTTGGTCATGGTGAATAATCCATTTAATGTACTGTTTGATCCTATTGGCTAGTATTTTGGTGAGAATTTTTACATCCATGTTCATCAAGAATATTGGTCTGTAATTCTTCTTTTAGATGGGGTCTTTGTCTGGTTTGGGGATCAAGGTAATTGTGGCCTCCTAAAACGAATATGGAAGTTTTCCTTCCATTTCTATTTTTTGGGACAGTTTCAGAAGAATAGGTATTAATTCTTCTGTAAATGTTTGGTAGAATTTCCCTGGGAAGCCATCTGGCCCTGGGCTTTTGTTTGTTGGGAGATTTTTGATGACTGCTTCAATTTCCTTAGTGGTTATAGGTCTGTTCAGGTTTTCTATTTCTTCCTGGTTCAGTTTTGGTAGTTGATACATCTCTAGGAATGCATCCATTTCTTCCAGGTTATCTAATTTGCTGGCATAGAGTTGCTCATAATATGTTCTTATAATTGTTTGTATTTCTTTGGTGTTGGTTGTGATCTCTCCTCTTTCATTCATGATTTTGTTGATTTGGGTCATTTCTCTTTTCTTTTTGATAAGTCTGGCCAGGAGTTTATCAATCTTGTTAATTCTTTCAAAGAACCAGCTCCTAGATTCATTCATCTGTTCTACTGTTCTTTTGGTTTCTATTTCACTGATTTCTGCTCTGATCTGTATAATTTATCTTCTCCTGCTGGGCTTGGGCTTTATTTGCTGTTCTTTCTTGCGCTCCTTTAGGTGTAGGGTTAGGTTGTGTACTTGAGACCTTTCTTGTTTCTTGAGAAAGGCTTGTATTGCTATATACTTTCCTCTTAGGACTGCCTTTGCTGCATCCCAAAGATTTTGAATAGTTGTGTTTTCATTTTCATTGGTTTCCATGAATTTTTTAAATTCTTCTTTAATTTCCTGTTTGACCCATTCATTCTTCAGTAGGATGCTCTTTAGCCTCCATGTATTTGAGTTTTTTCTGACTTTCCTCTTTTGATTGAGTTCTAGTTTCAAAGCACTGTGGTTGAAAATAGGCAGGGAATGATCCCAATCTTTTGGTACCAGTTGAGACCTGATTTATGACTTAGGATGTGATCTATTCTGGAGAATGTTCCATGGGCACTAGAGAAGAATGTGAAATCTGTTGCTTTGGGATGGAATGTTCTGAATATGTCTGTGAAGTCCATTTGTTCCAGTGTGTCATTTAAAGTCTTTATTTTCTTGTTTTTTGTTTAGATGATCTGTCCATTTCAGTGAGGGGAGTGTTAAAGTCCCCTACTATTATTGTATTTTTGTCAATGTGTTTCTTAGCTTTTGTTATTAATTGGCTTATATAATTGGTTGCTCCCATGTTAGGGGCATAGATATTTACTATTGTTAGATCTTCTTCTTGGATAGACCCTTTTATTAGGATATAGTGTCTTTCCTCATCTCTTATTATAGTCTTTGGTTTAAAATCTAATTAATCTGATATAAGGATTGCTATCCCAGCTTTCTTTTGGTGTTCATTAGCATGGTAAATTGTTTTCCACCACCTCACTTTTAATCTGGAGGTGTCTTTGGTTCTAAAATGAGTCTCTTGAAGACAGCATTTCGATGGGTCTTGTTTTTTTATCCAATCTGATGCCCTGTTTCTTTTGATTGGGGCACTTAGCCCATTTACATTCAGGGTAACTATTGAAAGATATGAATTTAGTGCCATTGTATTGCCTGTAAGGTGACTGTTACTGTATATTGTCTGTGTTCCTTTCTGGTCTATGTTACTGTTAGGCTCTCTCTTTGCTTGGAGGACCCCTTTCAATATTTCTTGTAGGGTTGGTTTCGTGTTTGCAAATTCCTTTAGATTTGTTTGTCCTGGAAACTTTTTATCTCCCCTTCTATTTTCAGTGACAACCTAGCTGGGTATAGTATTCTTGGCTGCATATTTTTCTCATTTAGTGCTCTGAATATATTATGCCATTCCTTTCTGGCCTGCCAGGTCTCTGTGGATAGGTCTGTTGCCAACTGATGTTTCTACCATTTTAGGTTACAAATCTCTTGTCCTGAGCTGCTTTCAGGATTTTCTCTTTTTCTCTGAGATTCGTAAGTTTTATTATTAGATGTTGGGGTGTTGACTTATTTTTATTGATTTTGAGGGGGGTTGTCTGTGCCTCCTGGAGTTTGAAGCCTGTTTCCTTCCCCAAATTAGGGAAGTTCTCTGCTATAATTTGCTCCAATATACCTTCTGCCCCTCTCTTTCTTTCTTTTTCTTCTGGGATCCCAATTATTCTAATATTGTTTCATCTTATGGTATCACTTATCTCTCGAATTCTGCCCTCATGTTCCAGTAGTTGTTTATCTCTCTTTTTCTCAGTTTCTTTATTTTCCATCATTTGGTCTTCTATATCACTATTTCTCCCTTATGCCTCATTTATCCTAGCAGTTAGAGCCTCCATTTTTTATTGCACCTCATTAATAGCCTTTTTGATTTTGACTTGGTTAGATTTTAGTTCTTTTATTTCTCCAGAAAGGGTTTCTCTATTATCTTCAAAGCCCAGCTAGTATTTTTCAAAGCCTAGCTAGTATTTTTCAAATCGTCATTCTGAACTCTAGTTCTGACATCTTACTAATGTCCATAATGATTAAGTCCCTGGCAGTTGGTACTGCCTCTTGTTCTTTTTTTGATTAACAATGACCCCAGAAAAATATACACTAAACAAATCAGAAGAGACCTGAACCTGGGTGAAAAGAAATGGAAAAAGATAAAAAAAAAAAAAAAGAATATTATTTAATATGATCAAGCTGGTGCATAGATCCATGCCACACACTAGATTTTGGGCATATTTTGTTCTGCTAGAAGAAACTGCTTCCCAAAATTTTAAAGAAACTAAAACCTATATATGTACAAAAATAAGGGTAAATAAGATGATTGGATGGACTATGACTATAATGATGAAAATTATAAAAGATTTTATAAAAGGAATTGCTAAGAAGTTGGTTGAAAAAAGAAAGAAGATGAATTAAAAAAAGGTGGGGGAGAGAATTTGATCAGGCAGGAGACTAGAACAAAGCCATGTACTAGAGATTTAGGGTATATTTTAGTCTGTTAGGAGAAACTGTATCCCAAAATTTTAAAGAGAGAACAACTTATACATATATACCAAAAATAAGGTTAACTAATATGAGGGGATAGAATATGACTCTAAATATGAAAAAAAAAATATAAATAGGTTTAATAAGATGGTGGTTGAAAAAAGGAAAAAGAAAAAAAGAAAATTAAAAAAAATAATTTTGAAAGACTAAAGAATCAGGCGGAAAAAAGACATGAATTCTATGTGTTGTATTCTCCTAGTGCTGGCGTTCTGCTGTTCTCATTGATCAGCAGACTTGGTCTTGGCTGGCTGTTGTTGCTCATCTTCTGGGGGAGGGGCTTGTTGCAATGGTTCTCAAATATCTTTGCCAGAGGTGGAATTGCCCTGCCCTTGCCGGGAGCCAGGCTAAGGAATCTGCTTGGGTTTGCTCTCCGGAGCTTTTGTTCCCTGCAAGCTTTCCGTACAGCTTTGGAAGACAAGAGTGAAAATGGCAGCCTCCTAATCTCCACCCTGGAGGAGCCGAGAACTCAGGGCCCCACTCCTCAGTGAGCTCCCAGAGAAAAGCATTCAATCACTCCCATCTCCCTGGTCTCTGGCCGCACTCCGTGCTCATCTGGCCTGTAGCTGACCATTTCTCTCTGGCACCCAACCCCGTTTGGAGTCTCCAAACCCAGCAGATTCCTTTGTGTGCTGCCACGCCATTCCTCCCAGGGGAAGGAAGGGGAGTATCCCCAGATCTGCTGCTTGTGGGTCCCTGCTGGAGGAGCAGTGGCCCAACTGTGCCATGGATCACAGTTTATGGCATCCCCGAGCTGAGAACCCACTCCTCGGCTCTGTCCCTGCAGCTGGCTTCCCTGCTTCGATACCTGGGAGCTCTGCCACTCTTAGGCACCCCTGGTCTTTCTGTGACCCCGAGGGTCCTGAGACCACACTGTTCCAGCGAGAGTTCCATCCCCTGCTTAGCCAATGGAGCAACGTCCTTCAGTAGAGCCGACTTCTAAAAGTTCTGATTTTGTGATCCACTGCTCTATCACTTGCCAGTAGCAGCAGACTGACGCCCCTCCCCCCACGGTCTATTTTCCCAAATATCAACTCGGATTCACTCTCTGCACGTCCCACTTTCTGGATGCTCAGTGCAGTAGTAGTCATTCAAAATTCCAAGATGCAGACACAAATTTCCTACCACACATAGCTTAATTAATGGGGAAAAATGTCAAGAATTAGGAAGCATTTGTCACAAGGAGTATAAATGCTCGAATCTGTATTGATTGGTACTAGCAAGATTGTCTTTGGGAAGGCCAACATTATGAAAACAATACTTAGGGAAGAATAAAGCTGGCATGCAAAATTAGACAGACTGAGTTGAATGAATGGCAGCTGTTGAATGGCAACTGTCCACTAAGTAGAATATAGGTAATACAGCTTGCTTACTTTTTCAATGTCAAAATTCACATGTATCCACCTGCAATTATCAACATTAGGATAGAATCTAGAGGTCATACTTCATCAAACAATGAAAAAAACAAGTCTGCCTTCTTTCTTGTTCCAAACTATTTTTTGTTCTTTATAGTGACTCTTTGCCACCACTGACATCCAATAATCTGACCAACAGGGGTGTACTAATAAGATCATAGCTTCTATAAGCCATCATGACATAACGTCCTTTAGATACCAAGATTATTTTGAAATATACATGAAATATATATGAAAAATCATCATTTAAATAGTTAAGTTACACTGAACTAGGACACCAGCAAGATGCCAGAAAAGGAAGCTCCATCCAACATTCCCCCACAAAAATACCAGTATCAACAAACACCATGTATAAAAATACTTCATGAGAGCTCTGGACTCCAGGTGAGAGTTTACAGCACCCAGACTGAGCACAGAAATGAGAAAAAAAATCACATTGAACAGGGAAGGAAGAAGTATTCACTCTAGTTGAATCACTTTTCACCCAAGCATGGAGATTTCCTCTGCTTTGGAGTTCTCCCATAAAAGAGTGAAGTGAGTATTCAATTTCACTAGAAACTCAACCTCCAGGCCTTCCCTTGTGGACCCTGGCACCAGACATATCCCTATGGACCAAGATTTTGACATATAAGTAGTTCTTGGCACTAGGCTGAGGCATGAAGACTAAAATTTGAGGCCTGCCTTAGCACCAGGTGGGCCCTTGTAGATCTTGACTCCAGGCCTACATCAGTGCAGCCTTAACAAACTAAGGTGCAGGGACTACCCCAGCACCAGGCCACTCCCATGGACCCAAGGTCTGGGCCTGTCTCAGTGAGGGTGGTGCCAGCCTGGCTTCCATAAACCCAGACTCCAAGTCTGTTCCAGTGCTAGGTTGGCCTCTATAGAGCCAAGTATGAGGCCCACACCCATGAACCCAGGCACCAGACTGGCTTCAGGGGACCTTGATGTGAGGCCAGTCCCTGTGACCCAGGAGTTCATGCACACATGGACCCATTTAACAAGGTTGCCTGCTTACAGACAGGAAACAGGTCTGTCTGTCCATGGACACAGGCAACAGGCCTTTCCATAGTCACAATGAGCCAGATCACCCAAATCTCTGGACAGACTAGCTAGTGAAGAGTTTTCCCTGACCAAGCCAGTATGTAAACATTGAAAGAGGTAATTACTTCTTCAAAACAGTAGACACAAACACTAGGTGCCAAGGGCCAAGGAGGATCAGAAAAACATACCACTGAATGAAAACATAAATCATTAGTAGCTGATTCTAGAGAAATGGAGTACTGTGAACTGCCTGAAAAAGAATTTATAATATCATCTTCAAGGAGTGCACTGAATTATAAGAGAACATAGATACACAACTAAATGAAATCAGAAGAACAAGAAATGAACAAAATGAGAAGTTTAACAAAGAAATATAAACCATAACAATAAAACAGAACTTCTAGAGCTAAAGCATACAGCAAAGTAACTGAAACATTCAATAGACAGCTTTAACAGTAGACGTGATTGAGCAACAGAAATAATCAGCAAGTTTGATGACAGACTACTTGAACTTAACAGTAAGAAGGAAAAAATAAAAATGAAAAAGAATAAAGTCTAAAGGAGTTATGGAACATCATAAAGCAAGTCAATATACAATATGGAAGTCTCAGAAGGAGCAGAGAAAGAAAAATATTGAGAAATTTGATTTAAAGAAACAGTGTCAGAAAAGTTCCCAAATCTGGGTACAAAAATAAACATACAGATTCTTGAAGTGCAAAAATCTCCAAATAGGGAGAAACTAAAGAAGTCTACACAAATCATTATAATCCAATTGTCAACAGTCATGGACAAACAGAGAATATTAACAGCATCAAGAGATAAGTAATTTTTCATATACAAGGTGACACCCCCCCTTAAGACTGCTAGTGATTTCTTAGAAGAACCCTGGGAGGCCAGAAGAGAAAGGGAGGATATATTTAAAGTGTTGAGATAAAAACATGCAATAAGAATACTTTATGAGGCAAAATTGTTCTTTAGAAATGAAAATTAAATTTCTTTCTTAAAGTTATATTTCCCAGGCAAATAAAAACTGAGAGAGTTTATCATCACTAGACCTGTCTTACAAGAAATACTAAAAGTAGTTATTCAAGTTGAAATGAGGGAATGCAAATTAGTGACATAAAAACTTATGAAAATATAAAACTTAGTGATAAAGGTAAGTATATAGTAAAATCTAGAATGTTCTTATACTGTAATGGTGGTATATACATCACATTTGGCTCAAGAATAAAAATCAAAATACAACAGTACTTTAAAAATAGCTTCAATAATTGTTGATAGATCCACAACACAAAGAAATGTAAACTGGCATAAAATACATAAAGTGTGGAGAAAGAAATAAAATGTAGAGTTTTGTATACAAATTTAAGCTGTTACGTTGAAATAGACTGTTATAAGTACAAAATATTTTATGTAAACCTCTTAAGAGTCACAAAGGAATAACATGTAGATACAAAAAAAGATAAAGACAAAAGTATCAGAGCATACCACATTAACACATTTTCAAATCGCAAAGGAAGAGAGTGAAAAGAACAAAAGAACAAAAGAAATGAAGAGTCAGAAAACAATTAACAAATCGGTAATATTAAGTCTTAACCTATCAATAATTACTTTAAATGTAAATGGATTAAATTCTCCAATCAAGTGACATACAGTGGCTGAATGGATTAAGAAAAAAAAAAAAAAAAAGAGCTTCACTATATGCATTGTTACACCATACACAAAATTCAACTAAAAATAGATTAGAGACATAAAAATAAGATCTGAAAGTCTTAAATTATTAGAAGAAAACAGAAAAGTGTCTTTGATATAATCTTGGCAATGAGTATATCAGTGATTATAAAGCACAGGTGACAATAGTAAAAATAAATGTGGGATGACATCAAACTATAAAATTTCTGTACAGCATAGGCAACAATCAATGAAATGAAAAGCTAATCTATGGAATGGGAGAAAATATTTACAAACCATATATCTGATAAGGAGTTAATATCTAAAATATATTAGTAGCTCCTACAATTGAATAACAACATAACATATAATGATTAAAAATGGGCCAATGACCTGGGTATATATTTTCTAGTGAAGCTCCACAGATGTCCAACTGGTGCACGAAGCTGCATTCAACATTACTAATTATCAGGGAAATGTAAAGTAAAACAACAGTGACATCTCGCCTCACAGCTGATAGGATGGCTATTTTTTTTTTTTAAGTAAGTATTGATGAGGATGTGGAGGAAAAAGAACTCTGGTACACTGTCTAAGGGAATGTAAATTGGCACAACCATTATGGAATGTAGTGTGGAAATTTCTCACAAAATTAAAAATAAGATTACCATATGATTCAGTGATCCTACTTCTGAATGTATATTCTAAAGGATTGAAATCAGCATCTCAAAGAGCTTCCTGCAGTCTCCTGCACTGCAGCATCATTCACAACAATGAGGATATGGAAGCAATCTAAATGTCTATTGTCAGATGAATAGATAAAGAAAATGTGATATCTGCATACATTAGAGTATTACAAAAGAAGAAAATCCTGCCATATGTGGCTACATGGATTTACCTGGAAGACAATATACTAAGTAAAATCAGTCACACACACAAAAAGCAATTACTGTATTATCTCACTTACATGTAGAATCTAAAATAGTTAGACTCACATAAGTATAAAGTGGTGATTGCAGGAGCTTGGGAAGAGTGGGAATTGGGGAAGTGATTGTCAAAATGTAAGAAATACCATTTATGTAAGAAAAATAAAAACTGGAGATCTATTACACACCATAGTGCCTATAGCTATCAATATTGTAATGTATACTGAATTTTTTCTAGGTGTGTAGATCTTGTTAACTGTTCTTACCCCAAAAAAAGTAATAATAAAGAAGGTGGGAGGACACTTTGGAAAGTGATGTGATGTCTATGGTCTTGATGATGATGTTGGTTTCATGGCTGTATACTTATCTTCAGACTCATAAAGATGTAAACATTGAATATATGCAGCTTTTTTACATACCAATCATACCTTAATAAAGTAGTACTATTTTATTTACCTTTTTAATTTAAATTTTAGTTAAGTAAGATACAGTGCAGTATTAGTTTCTGGAGTAGAATTCAGTGATTCATCACTTACATACAACAGCCAGTGCTCATTTCAACAAGTGCCCTCTTTATTTTTTTAAGATTTTATTTATTTATTGGGGATAGAGAAAGAAAGATAGCAAGGGAGAGCACAAGCAGTGGGGAGAGGGAGAAGCAGGATCCCCACTGAGCTAGAAGCCTGACATGGAGCTCGATCCCAGGACCCTGGGATCACAACCTGAACCGAAGGCAGATGCTCAACCAACTGAGTCACCCAGGTGCCCCAACAAGTGCCCTCTTTAATACCCATCAGCCATCTACCCCATCCCCCACCCACGTCCCTCCATCAAACCTCAGGTTGTTCTCCAAAAATCATAGGGAATTTCTATTTTTAACTTTTTGAAGAACCTCCAAACTTTTCCAGGCTGGCTGCATCAGTTTGCATTCCCAGTAACAGTGTAAGAGGGTTCCTCTTTCTCTGCATCCTCACCAAAACCGGTTGTTTCTTGTGTGGATAATTTTAGCCATTTTGACAGGTGTGAGGTGGTATCTCATCATAGTTTTGATTTGCATTTCCCTGATGATGACTGATTTGAGCATCTTTTCATGTGTCTGTTAGCCATTAGGATGTCTTCTGCCTATTTCTTAACTGGGTTATTTGGTTTTTTTAGGTATTGAGTTTGAGAAGTTCTTTATAAGTTTTGGATATTAACCCTTTGTCAAATATGCCATTTGCAAATATCTTCTACCATTCCATAGGCTGCCTTTTACTTTTGTTGATTGTTTCCTTTGCTGTGCAGAAGCTTTTCATCTTGATGAAATCCCCAAAGTGCATTTTTGCTTTTGTTTCCCTGGCCTCCAGAGATGTGTCTAGTAAGAAGTTACTACAGCTGAGATCAAAGAGGTGTTCTCTGGATTTTGATGGTGTCTTGTCTCACATTTAGGTCTTTCAAACATTTTGAATTTATTTTTGTGTATAGTATAAGAAATTTGTCCAGATTCATTCTTCTGAATGTTGCTGTCCAGTTTTCTCAACACCATTTGTTGAAGGGACTATCTTTTTTTTTTTTTTTTAACATAACCTCAAGATTTTATTGTCTTCATAATATTAATAAAATATGAAGCTTAGAACTGGATCACTTGGCCCTTTCTCTTCTTATCTCCTCCCAGTTCAAAATGCTTGCATCTCTTAATAGCCAGCATTCTCTTAGATCTGCAATTGGGCTCAACACTTTCAAGCCTCAGCACAATCTTCTTTGTAGTTTTAGCCTTTTTCCAGAAAATCGGCTTAGTCTGCCCACCATAGCCACTCTGCTTCCTGTCATAACGCCGCTTTCCCTGGGCATAAAGAGAATCTTTGCCCTTCTTGTACTGTGTCACTTTGTGGGGCTGGTGCTTGCCACACTTCTTGCAGAAAGTCCAGCGGGTTTTAGGATCATTCACCATGTTTGCAAGAGTGCTATCGGCATGGAAAGAAAGAGCGGGACTATCTTTATTCCATTGGATATTCTTTCCCTATTTGTAGAAGATTAGTTTACCATATAGTTGTGGGTTCATTTCAGGGTTCTCTATTCTTTTCCATTGATCTACATATCTGTTTGTGCGCCATTACAATACTGTCTTGATCAAAACAGTTTTGTAATATAGCTTGAAATCTAGAATCGTGATGTCTCTAGTTTTGTTTTTCTTTTTCAGAATTGCTTTGGCTATTAGTGGTCTTTTGTGGTTCCATACAGATTTTAGGATTGTTTATTCTAGCTCCTTGAAAAACGATAGTGGTATTTTGATAGAGATTGCATTAAATGTGTAAACTGTTTTGGGTAGTGTAGACATTTTAACAATGTTTGTTCTTCCAATCCATGAGCATGGAATGCCTTTCCATTTCTTTGTGTCGTCTTCAATTTTTTTTTTTCATAAATGCTCTATAGTTGTCAGATTACAGATCTTTTACCTCTTTACTTAGGTTTATGCATAGGTGTCTTACTGTTTTTGGTGCAATTGCAAGTGGAAGTGATTCTTTCATTTCTTTTTCTGCAGTTTCATTATTGGTGTATAGAAATGCAACAGGTTTGTGCATATTGATTCTATATCCTACAAATTTACTGAATTCATGTATTAGTTCTAGCTTTTTTTTGTGGAGTTTTTTGGATTTTCTATATAGAGTATCATGTTTTCTGCAAATAGGGAAAATTTGAATTCTTCCTTGCCAAGTAGTTTTAAAAAATAGTTTAGCCACACTAACTGTAGACAAAAAGCAATAATTCATATGATCCCTAACACATTAAGCTTAAGTGACAGTAAAATGGCCACTTGTATTTCCTCATATGTAAATTCTGTGAATGGAGTGCTGACATTTTGCTTATATCCATATCCATATCCATTAGTTCTGTGGCAGATGACATTGTCTCTGTTTCTTTTCTTTGTTGAGAGTTCCTCCTCCTACTCATTCTGTCAAGGGATGGTTGAGTGAATGAGTGGAGTCCAATATATCAAACACGATCCAAGCAAAATGCACCCTAGGAAAATCTGGAGTGGTCAGAAGCCACCACCAATAAAAAACAAAGCCAAAATGAAACACAAGAATAAAATTTATTAAATTAAAAAATTTTAAAAAGGGAGGGCTAGGGGAAGGGTGGCTATAATCTCTCAGTGTGGACAAAGCAGGGTGTTTCAGTTGTTCCTGGGTATATTTTGGTCTGTTTGTTAGAGGACACTACTTCTCAAAATTACTAAGTAAAACTTGTATTTATAAAAAGGTAAATTGAACAGTGAAAAAAGGACTACAGTGAAGCATATATCTATAAAAAAAAATACATGTGAAAAAGCACAAAAAATATGTGTGTAAAAATATAGGTGTGAAAAAATACAAGTGAATAGTGAAAAAAGGACTACAATAAAGCATATATCTATACAAAATATAGGTGTGAAAAAGCACAAAAACATAGATGTAAAAAGGTACTATGATATACTAAACCTCTGGTTGAGATGAGAAAAAGGTAAAAAGAAAAACAGAAAAAACGTAAGAGAAAGAATAAAAAGAAAAAGAGAGTATCATCTGAAAAATAAGCCACGAGACAACGCCTGGAGCTCAATATACAATTTTCCCCTGGCATTGGGATTTTTACAGTCTTTTTTTTTTTTTTAATATTTTATTTATTTGACAGAGAGAGACACAGTGAGAGAGGGAACACAAGCAGGGGGAGTGGGAGAGGGAGAAGCAGGCTTCCCGCCGAGCAGGGAGTCCAATGCAGGGCTCGATCCCAGGACCCTGAAATCATGACCCAAACGGAAGGCAGATGCTTAATGACTGAGCCACCCAGGTGCCCCTGGATTTTTACAGTTTTAATGTGATCCATAGGGTTGTCGTCCTCTTGTTCTTCCAGCCTATCTTCTGGGAGAGGGGCCTGTCTCCCCGTTTCTCAGGTAACACTGCTTGGGTGGAGTTGCCCTGCCCCCTCTCAGGGGGATGGGCTTAGTGAGAACCAGATTACAGTTCTTTTGCTCTCTGGCAGCTTTTTGAGCCTCTTCCAAGGGTCAGAGCAAAAATGGCCACACCCAAACCTCTGGCCCAGAGCAGAGAAATTGCAGTCCGCTCTCTTCACTGTACACTCCAGGACAAACAGTCTCCATTTCTGTGTGTACTGAGGAAAACCACAGCCTCCCATGGTGCACGCCCACAGTGACTCTCTCAGAAGTCTTCCCAGGGGCCCAGGAGAATCCCTGCCCTTTATGCTTCTAAAAGCATGAGCAGCCCAGGCTCTGAGTGTACCCGCAGCTCCTGGGTTTTGTCTGGGCGTTGATCTAGAGCCCTTTCTTTCTTTTTTTTTTTTTTTTTTAAGATTTTATTTATTTATTTGAGAGAGAGAGAATGAGAGAGAGCACATGAGAGGGGGGAGGATCGGAGGGAGAAGCAGACTCCCTGCAGAGCAGGGAGCCCGATGCGGGACTCGATCCAGGGACTCCAGGATCATGATAGAGCCCTTTCCTGGCCACTACCACTCTGAGAAGTTTTGCCCAGTCCCTGGCACAGGCTCCTGATTTTTTTTTTTTTAGTCTGCCCAGAAGAGCGATTCTCAACTGGCCGGCTTGCAGTTTATGGCGATTGGAACTGAGAGACCTTTCCTGGGCTCGCTGACCTTAAGCCACTTCCTGGCTCTCCTGCTCTGGCACTCTGCTGGCCCAGGAAGCCCCTTTGGCTCTGAGGCTTCTCTTACCCCGAGCCCACAATGTTCTATCTATAATTCTGCCTTTTCATTTCCAGAGCTCCTTTCGGAGAGTGATGTCGCTCCCTAGAGCAGATTTCTAAGGGTTCCAATTTTGTGCTCTGGTGTTATATCACTTTTCAGACTCCAGTTTATGGAGGCTCCCTCCCCCTTCTGTTAATCTTCCAATGTCTCCCTGCAGATTCACAACTCCACCCTTCCTACCTCGCAAAAAGCCATGCTTTTCTGCTTGTAGAGATCCAGATACATATTCTTATATCTCAAGCTGATTTCTTGGGTGTTCAGAGTGGTTTGGTAGCTATCCAGCTAAATTCAAGGGATCAGTTGAAACGGGGTCCCCTACTCCTCCACCATCTTGCCTTTCTCTGATCCTGAAATGAATAAACAAATCTTTTTTTTTTTAGATTTTATTTATTTATTTGAGAGAGAGAGAACGAGAGACAGAGAGCATGAGAGGGAGGAGGGTCAGAGGGAGAAGCAGACCCCCCGCTGAGCAGGGAGCCCGACGCGGGACTCCATCCTGGGACTCCAGGATCATGACCTGAGCCGAAGGCAGTGGCCCAACCAACCAAGCCACCCAGGCGTCCCATGAATAAACAAATCTTTAAAAAAAAATAAATTCTGTGGAGAGCATGTGAACACTCAGATACAATTTTGTTTGCTGCAAAATCCGCATGGTAATTTTGATTGCAGCTCATAAAAAAAAAAAGACGTTATTCTGAAATAATTATAGATTGACAGGAAATCCAAAGAAATGTACAAAATGTTTCAATACCAACTCATCCAGATTCCCCCAGCAACAACATTTTGCATACTATAGTACAATATCAAAACCAGGCAATTGACATTTAAACAATCTTAGGCCATATTAAGATTTCACTAGTTATATACTTATTCATTTATGCATGTGTGTGCATATATGTGTGTGTGCATCCATGTGTAGCCCTATACAAGAATTGAATACATTTGTACCATAATGTTATTTTCACCACAATCAAGCTATTTAACTGTAACTTCACCCCATGTTTCCCTGATACTTCTCCTTTTTAGTCACACCTATTAACCCTCTGCCCATCCTTAACCACTGACAACTAGTCTATTATCAATCTCTGTAATTATATTATTTTATAAACTTTAAAAGTAATCATGTAGTAGTGCATTCAAAACTTTTTTCCACTCAAACTAATTTTCTTGGGATTTATATAAGTTTTGCACATACCGAGACTTTTTTGTTTTGTTTTGTTTTTTATTGCAGAATAGTATTCCACAGAATACCATGGTTTCTTTAACCATTCTTCTGTTGAAGTACATTTGGGTAGATTAAAGTTTGGGGCTATTGTAAATAAAGCTGGTATAAATAATCATTCACAAAGTCCTGTGTAAAAGTAAGTTTAGTTTCTGTGGGATACATGCCTAATCCATTTTTAGTATTAGAAGAAACTGTCAAAACCTTTTCACATTCTTACCAGAAAACTATGTGTGACTCAGTTCCTCCAAATCCTTGACTGATTTTGGAGTTAACAATAGATATATAGATATTAGATATAGATTTTTTTTTAATTTGGCTACTGTGATAGGTGTGCCATAATATTTTGTAGTTTTAATTTGAATTTCCATATATATATACCACTTCTTCTTTATCCATTCATCAGTCTCTTTCCATAATTTGGCTATTGTTGATAATGCTGCTATAAATATCAGGGTGCATGTATCCTTTCAAATTAGTATTTTGGTATTCTTCATGTAAATACCTAGTAATGCAATTGTTGGATTGAGGGGTAGTTCTATTTTTAACTATTTGAGGAACCTCCATACTGAATTTGTGTATCAGTTCTAGCAATTTTTTGGTAGGGTCTTTTGGGTTTTCTATATAGAATATCATGTCATCTGCAAATAGTGTTAGTTTTACTTCTTCCTTGGCAATTTGGATGCCTTCTATTTCTTTTTGTTGTCTGATTGCTATGGCTAGGACATCCAGTACTATGTTAAATAAGAGTGGTGAGACTGGATATATTTGTCTTGTTCCTGGCCATTGTGGAAATCTCTCAGTTTTTCTCCATTGAGGATGATATTAGTGATGAGTTTTTCATATATGACCTTTATTATGTTGAGGTATGTTCCCTCTAAACCTAATTTGTTGAGGGTTTTTTTGTTTGTTTGTCTGTTTTTGTTTTTGTTTTTTGAATGGATGTTGTACTTTGTCAAATTCTTTTTCTCCATCTATTGGAATGTTCATATGTTCTTACCCTTTCTTTTATAAAAGTGGTGTATCATGTTGATTGATTTGTGAACATTGAACCGCATTGTAATCCAGGAATAAATCCCACATGATCATGGTGAATGATTTTTTTTTTTTTTTAGTGTATTGTTGAATTCAGTTTGCTAGTATTTTATTGAGAATTTTTGCATCCATGTTCATCAGGAATATTGACCTGTAGTTCTCTTTTATAGTGGAGGGTCTTTATCTGCTTTTGGTGTCAGGGTAATGCTGACCTCATAGAATGAATTTGGAAGTGTTCCTTACTTTTCTTTTTGGGAATAGTTTGAGAAGAAGAGGTATTAACTCTTCTTTAACTGTTTAGTAGAATTCCCCTGTTAAGCCATCTGGCTCTGGATTTTTGTGTGTTCAGAGATTATTTTTTATTACCGATTCAATTTCTTTGCTGATTATCAGTTCAAACTTTCTATTTCTTCCTGTTTCAGTTTTCTTAGTTTATATGTTTCTAGGAATTTATCCATTTCTTCCAGGTTGTCCAATTTGTTGGTATATAGTTTTTCATAATATTCTCTTATAATTGTTTGTATTTCTGTGGTGTTCGTTGTTATTTCTCCTCTCTCATTTGTGATTTTATTTATTTGTTATTTTATTTTATTTATTTTATTTATTTATTTATTATTTATTTTATTTATTTTTAATAAGTCTGGCTAGAGGTTTATCAGTTTCATTATTTTTTTTCCCAAAGAAACACCTACCTCCTCATTTCATTGATCTGTTGTATTGTTTTTTGAGTTCTTTATCATTTATTTCTGCTCTAATCTTTATTATTTCCTTCCTTCTGCTGCAGTTTAAATTCATTTACTGTTCTTTTTCTAGCTTCTTTAGGTGTAAGGATAGGTTGTTTATTTTTTTTTATTTTTCTTGCTTCTGTAGGCCTGTATTGCTATATACTTCCCTCTTAAGACTGCTTTTGCTGCATCACAAAGGTTTTGGACTGTTGTGTTTTCATTTTTGTTTGTTTCCATGTATTTTTTTTTTAAATTTCTTCTTTGATTTCCTCATTGAGCCATTCATTTCTTTAGTAGTATGCTGTTTAAGCTACATGTGTTTGTGGTCTTTTCTAGATTTTCTTCTTGTGGTGGATTGCAATTTCCATAGCATTGTTGTCAAAAAAGATGCACGATATGATCTCAATGTTTTCATATTTGTTGAAAGCTGATTTATGACTTAATATGTGATCTATTACAGACAATGTCCTGTGTGCATTGAAAAGAATGTGTCTTCTGCTGTTTCAGGATGGAATGTTCTAAATATATGAGTTAAGTCCAGCTGGTCCAGGTTGTCTTTGAAAGTCATTGTTTTATTTTCGATTTTCTGTTTAGATGATCTGTCAATTGATGTAAGTGGGGTGTTAAGTCCCCTAATATTATTGTATTTTTATCAATTAGTTCCTATATGTTATTAACTGATTTATATATGTTGGTGCTCCCACAATGGATGCATATTTACAATTGTTAGATTTGACCCTTTACTATGATATACTGCCCTTCTTCATCTCTTGTTTCTGTCTTTGTTTTAAAGTCTTGTTTGTGTGATATAAGTATTGCTACTGCAGCTTTCCTTTGACATCCATTTTATTGATAAATATTTCTCCATCTCCCCACTTTCAATCTGCATGTGTCTTTTGGTCTAAAATAAGTCCCTTTTAGGCAGCATATAGAAGTGTCTTGATTTTTAGTCCATTTTGACATTCTATATCTTTTGATTGGTGTGTTTAGTCCATGGACATTCAGAGTAATTATTGATAGATATGTATTTATTGCCATTTTAATACTTGTTTTGTCATTGTTCCTGGAGATTTCCTCTGATCCTTTGTTGTCTTTGTCACTTTTTGTTTTTCCTTTTCACTGAAAGAGTCCCCTTTGATATTTGTTGCAGGGCTGGTTTATTGGTCAGAAACTCCTTTACTTTTTGTGTGTCTGGGAAACTCTTGAACTCTCCTTCTATTCTGAATGATAGCCTTGCTGAATAGAGTATTCTTGGCTGCACATTTTTTCCTTCTTGCACTTTGAATATATCATGCCACTCTCTTCTGGCTTGCCAAGTTTCTGTTTAGAAATCTGCTACTAGCTCTAAGGATCTTTCCTTTTAAGTCTAGGACTTCTTTTATCTTGTTGCATTTAAGATTTTTTCTTTATCACTATATTTTGCAAATTTAATTACAATATGTCTTGGTGCCAGCCTGCTTTTGTTGATTTTGATGAAAGTTCTCTGTGCCTCCTGGATCTGGATGTCTTTTTCCTTCCCCACCTTAGGGAAGTTCAGCTATTATTTCCTCAAATAAACCTTCTGCCCCCTTTTCTGTCTCTTATTCTTCTGGGACTGCTATAAAGGAATGTTATTACATTTGATGGAGTCACTGAGTTCCCTAAGTCTGTTTTATTTTTCCATTATTCTTCTTTCTTTTGTTTGGCTTCATCATTTTCCACTATTTTGTCTTCAAGGTCACAAATTTGTTCCACTGTTTCTTCTACTCTGCTATTCATTGTATCAAGTCTGTTTCCAATCTTATTTATTGCATTCTTCATTTCTGATTGATTTTTTTTAACTCCTTTATCTCTGTGATAAGGGTCCACCTGATGTTCTCCATTCTTTTCTCAAGCCCAGTGAGTGAGTGTCCTTGTGGTTGTTACTTCAAATTCTCCATCAGGCATGTTACTTATATCTCTTTTGCTTAGATTTCTGATTGTGGCCTTATCTTATTCTTTCATTTGGGATAAATTCCTCAGTCTTGGTATTTTGTCTAAGCCTCTGCCTTATCCTGTGTGTAAGAAAAGCCACTTATGTTTCCTGCTCCTGAAATTAATGGCTTTATGAAGAAGAAGTCATATAGTGTCCAGGGCCTGGTGCTTCAGGGACTGTCTCTGGCATATGCTGCATGAAGTCTGCTGCTGTGTTTTGGCTGCTCTATCCTTCAGGCCAGTCATCTGCAGAGGCTTTCCTTGCCTGCAGTGGGCAATATTTGGTCCTTTGCCAGAATATGGTGAGTTTTAATTAGGTATGCTCTGGTCTGCTTATTAAATGAGACCTGACAGTATTTCCACTATAACTGAAATTTTGCAGAACTGTGTTTGGGAGACTTGGTGTGGACAGTAGTTTTTGCTGGTCTTCTGGGGAAGTGACCCACCATGCTGACACTGAGGCCAGCTTGACTGAGAAGGACAGTCCTTCAAGAGTGTAGTGGTTTAAACTTTGTGTAAGCATGTTAGGCACCCAGTGTGGGCACTGTGATTCATCCTGCATGTGGATCTGTGTTTGTGCTGAGGGGTGGGGAAGGGAAATGTTGCCAGCCGGCTCCTTCATCCCTGAAGAGGCTTCTCCATGAACCATGAATGCTGCCTCTTAGTGAAACCCTCAGAGAAGAGGGACTAATTTACCCCTGTATGACCCAGGCATTTTTCAGGTCATTGTGTCTATGCTGTCTGCCTCAGGTCTTTGTTTGTTGTTTTTGTTTGTTTTGTTTTGTTTTGTTTTGCCTTCCTTCTCTCAAGGAGTCACACAGTGCCCTCAGAGCTCTATCCCATCCAAGACTGCTGACCTTTAAAACTCCAGGGCTTTAGAGATGTGGTGTGGTAGGGACTTGTGCTGGTCTTCTGGGAGAGAGGCCCACCACCCTGCGACTGAGGCAAGCTAGACTGAGAAGGGCAGCCCCACTAGAGTGCAGGGTTGTGGGTCTTGGCATAAGCAAGGTAGGCAGCCAGTGTGGGCACAGCACTGCTTCCTGTAGGTGGCTCTGTTCTTATGTTGAGGGGTGGAGAAGGGAAATGGCACCAGGCAGCTTCTTTGTTCCTGGAGATTCATCTCAGCGAATGCTCCCTTTCAAGGACCTGCTCCAAGAAGAATGAATACTCTCTTCAATGTGTGCCCCAAGCATTCATTAAATCATTGTTTCCATACTGTCTTTGCCCAGTTTCTTTGCCTGCCTTATCTCCAAGAGCAGGGCTGTGCCCTTAGGGGTCTACCCTTACCCATGCCCTCTGACCTTTAAAATTCCAGTCTTTAAGCTCTGCTGATAACAAGAGCTTATTAAAATCAGCTCCTCTCATTTTCCATGCCAAAGGCTTTAGGGAAAAGTTCTCCTTGTGAATTCCGCTGTGTGTTCTACTCTCTCTTGCCCTTCTCCACAGCCATAGCTCACTCCCCTCCAGAGCAGTGGAGTTCTCTTTCTTCCCTAAGTCAGGTCTCTACACTTCCTACATTCTTTGATGTTCCCTCTTCTCTCTCTTTAGTTGTGGAGTTTGTTCTGTCAGTCTTCAGGTTGACTGTGGAGTATTTATGATGATTTGATAAATATCTAATTGTGTTCCTGGGAGAGGAAGAGCCTAGGGTCCTCCTACTCCACTGCCTTCTTCCTCTACCAAAACTGGGTATATTCTTTTGTTGTTTTTGTTAATTAATTTCTACATGGGATGTGGTGTTGGAACTCATGACCCAAAGATCATGGGTTATATGTCCTATCGACAGCCCACCAGGTGTCCCTTACATAGGATTATGATAGACATGATAATAACATCTCCCCTCCAAAGGTGTCCACATATTAATCCCCAGAACCTGAGAATACGTTATGTTACACAACAAGGATAAATATATTTTCAGATAGATTTACAGTTGGTAACCATTTTGCTTTGATAAGGAAAGATTATTTTAGATTATCTGGATTGGCTTAATACAAGGACCTTAAAAATAAGAGGTAGGCAGGAGTGACAGAATCAAAAAAGGAGACAATAATATGGGAGCAGAGTTCAGAGTGATGACATTGTTGGTTTGAAGATGCAAGGGATCAAAAGCCAATAAATTAGGTAAATTCCAAGAAGCTAGAAAGGGTAAGAAAATAGACACTCTCCTACAGCCTACAGAAGGGAAAACAGTCCTTCCAACATATTAATTTTAGTTCAGTGAGGCCTATTTTGGACTTTTAACTGGCAGAACTGTAAGATAATAATTTTTGTTGTTAAAGTTAATAAATTTGTAGTAATTTTTACAGTAGGAATAGGAAACAGATACAATAATTTGTAAGTGTTTTCTCCCAAACTGTAATTTATCTAATGAACTCCTTCATGGGGTCTCTCATAGAGAAAAAGAAACAATATTGGTGAGGTTTAAAATCTCAGTTTTTCATTTTATGGAGCATGCTTTTTGTATGAAGTCTGAAAAAATCTTTGTTTAGTCCTAGGTCCTGAAGATTTTCTTTCTTTCTTTTTTTTTTCTAAAAGTTTTAAGAGTCCTTCGTTTTACATTTAAGTCCATGATCCATTTTGAGTTATTTTTATTATTATTATGTTCAGTTAGCCAACACATAGTACATCATTAGTTTTTGATGTAGTGTTCAATGATGCATTAGTTGTGTATAACACTCAGTGCTCATCACAACACGTGCCTCCTTAATATCCATCACCTGGCTACCCCATCTCCCCACCTCCCTCTCCTCTGAGTTAAATTTTGTATAAGGTGTGAGGTTTAGTTTTGAGACAGTTGCTCATGCTTTCTCTCATTTATGGATGTTCAGTTTCTCTAGCAGAATTTAGTGAAAAAGGTATTCCTCTTCAATTGGATTGTTTTTGCTTCTTTGTTAAAATTAACTGGACACAGTTGTATAACTATTTGTAGATTATTCTGTAGTGTTCATTTATGTGTTTATTTCTCATAAGTTCATCTAAATACCACATTGTTTTGGATTAGGGGAGCTAAATACTAAGTCATGAAATTAGAAAGATTGAACCCTTTTACTTTATTCTTCTTTTTTCATGATTTTTTGACTATTTTATTGCTTTTCCCTTTTTGTTTAAATTTCATAATAAGCCCTTTTCATTTATGAAATTACTTATTTAGATTTTTTTTAGAAACTGCATTTAACGTATAGGTAAATTTAGAGAATTGACATTTTTTACTATACTGAGTCTTTTAATCTGTGAATACTATATATTTCTCCATATAATTAGGTATTATTTGATTTCTGTCATCAGCATCTGGTAATTTTTGTCATCCAAAAGCTGTACATGTTTTGTTAGATTTATAATTATTTTATTTTATTTTGAGTAATTGTAAATGACATTATGTTTTTAAATATCAGCTTCTTATTCTACATTGTCAGTATACAGAAATGCAATAGATTTTTCTATGCATTGATCTTGTATCTTGTGATCTTATTAAATTTATATATTATTTTGAGAAAAATTTTGTAGAACACTCGGGGTTTTTTAATGCAGATAATTAAGCTGTCAAGAAATAAAAACAGCTTTGTTCCTTCTTTTCCAAGTGTGTTTTATTTATTTTTCTTTTCTTATAGCAATGCTTACACATTCCAACACTGTTGACTAAGAATGGTAACAGTAAATATTTTTGCTTTGTTCCTTAGAGAGAAAACATCCAATCATTCACCTTTAAGTATGATGTTACCTGAAATTTTTTTGTTTTGTTTTGTTTTGTTTTTGCAGATGCTCTATACGTGATTAAGAAAGATTCCCTTTATAGTTCACTGAGCGTCTTTAACATAAATGGATATTAAATTTTGTCAAATGATCTTCCTCCTCATTTGATATTATCATATGATTTTTCTTCTTCATTCTGTTGATATAGTGGATCCTATTGACTTATTTTTGGGTATCAAGCCAGCCTTTAATATCTGGAATAAATCCCATTTTTTGGTAGTATGTTATTCTTTTTTTTATTAAGTTCAATTAGCCAACATATAGTACATCATTAGTTTTTGATGTAGTGTTCAATGACTCATTAGTTGTATATAACACCCAGTGCTCATTAGATCACATACCCTCCTTAATGCCCATCACCCAGTTACCCCATCCCCAATTTTAGATTATATTTTGTAAAATTATTTTTTTGTAAAAATATTTTTATTGAGAATTTTTTTAGTTTATGAGATATTGGTTTGCAGGTTTCTTTTCTGGTGCTTAGTCTGTTTTTGGCGTCGGTATGTACTAATCAGGTTTGTTCTGAGAAACAGAAGCAATAAGTCATGTATATATAAATAAAAATATATTTTAAGAAATTGGCACATATTTGGCTGGCAAATCCAAAATCTACAGATTAGGCCAGCCACTTGGAGACCCAAAAAGAAGACAATATTCTTCTTTAAATCAAAAGTCATGTACTACAGAATTCCGTCTTGCTTGTGAAAGGTCAGTCTTTTGTTCTATTTAAGACTTCAATTGATTGGATGGGGTCCATGTACATTATAGAAGGAAATCTGCTTTACTATACTCAAATTCTGCTACTAAAAGTTAATATCATCAAAAACTTTCATAGAAACATCTAGAATGGGGCGCCTGGGTGGCTCAGTCGGTTGAGCGACTGCCTTCGGCTCAGGTCATGATCCCAGAGTCCTGGGATGGAGCCCCACATCGGGCTCCCGGCTCAGTGGGGAGCCGGTTTCTCCCTCTGACCTTCCCCCCTCTCATGCTGTTTCTCTCTTGCTCGCTCTCTAATAAATAAATAAATAAAATCTTTAAAAAAAAAGAAAAAAGAAACATCTAGAATAATTTTTTATTTGTAATTTAAATTTAAATTTAATCAATGTTTCCTTTATGTACATTGGAGTTCTGTTGTTTGGTTCATGTACATTTTAGATTGTAATATCTTCATGGTGGATTGATGCTATTTTACTTGAGCCCCTATTAATCTTATTATTTATATGATTTAATATGTCCACTTCCTTTTTAAATAATGTTTTCATGATATATATTTTTCAATTTTTTAACTTTCAGCCTACCACTGTCATTAGTTTTTTTTTTTTTTTTTTAATGTTCAATTAGCCAGCATACAGTACATCATTAGTTTTTGATGTACTGTTCCATGATTCATTAGGTTTGAAGTGACTTTCTTGTAGACAGCACAGAGTTGGTGTGTGTGTGTATTTATCCACTCTGATAATTTATCTCTTTTAATTGTATTTAGACCCCATTTACATTTAAAGTATTTACCGATATGTAGCTTCCATGTCTGCCATTTTTTTTTCTGTTTGTTCTTTTCTCATTTCTTTCTGTGGGTTGCTTGTATGTTCTTTTAGAATTCCATTTGGAGTTTATATTTTTAATCCATTGTTTTGTGGTTACTTTGAGTATTAACATATACATACATATATAACTTATCAGAGCCTACAATATTGAAGTTTTACCACTTCAAGTGTGGTGTAGAAACCTTACTTTCATTAGGTCCCTTTATCCTCCCACTTTAAACATAATTTTCTTAAAATTTTTTTTATGTGCATTAAACACCACACTAAACAATGTTATTGTTTTAATGATAAAATTTGTTTAAAAATTCATTAATTGAAAGAAAGATAATCTGTTATATTTATCTCTATTTTAAAAAGATTTTATTTATTTGACAAAGAGAGACACAGGAAGAGAGGGAACAGGGGAAGTGGGAGAAGGAGAAACAGGCCTCCCATGGAGGACCCTGGTATTGTGACCTGAGCCGAAGGCAGAAGCTTAATGACTAAGCCACCCAGGTGCCCCTGTTTACCTCTATTTTTATCTATTTTCTTGCACTTATTCTTTTCTAAACATCCCAACTTTGTGTTTTTTTTTTTTTTTTTTTAATTTTCTGAACCTTGTTTGTTATCACTTTATTTCTATTTGGAGATTTTTCTTTAGCTATAATTTAAATACAAGTCTGCCAGCAAAAAAATTCTCTTGATTTTCCTTCTTCAAAGAATGTCTTTAGTTCTCCTCCATTCCTGAAGAATAGTTTTGCTGAATACAAGATTATAAACTGACAGTAATTTCTCCTTAAATACTTGAATAAATGTTGTGGTTCTTTCTGACCTCACTTTCAGATGAGAAATCCACTATGATTTGCATTATTTTTCCTTTATAATCTGTCATTTCTCTTGGGCTGTTTTTAATGGTTTTTCTATTTGGTTATTTTTGCAGAGCTTACTTATGATGTGATGGAGAATGGATTTCTTTGGGTTTAACCTATTTGGGATTTGCTGACTTCTCAAATCTGTAGGTTTATGTCTATTGCCAAAATTGGCAAGGTTTCACTCATTATTTTTATGTATTTATTTACATGTAATGGACACAAAATGTTACATTGGTTTCAGGTGTATAACATAGTTATTCAACATCTCTATACATTATGCTATGCTTACCACAAATGTAGCTACCATCTGTCATTATACAATACCATATAATGTCATTAAGTGACATTTGATTCCATGACTTATTTATTCCATAACTATAAACGTGTATCTCCCACTGCCATAACACATTATTTTTTAAAACAGTTTTTCAGTCCCATACTCTTTTGCCTGTTCTTCTAGGACTCTGATAATAAAAATGCCAGATCTATTATTATCATCTGAGATCTCACTGTTCATTTTCTTTTAGTTTCCTTTCTCTCTTATTATATTGAGTAAATTATATCAATTTGTTTTGTAGTTCACCAATTCTATTCTCTGTCATGGACTGTCTACTATCAATCCCATGCTGGAAATTTTACTCATTTCTCTTAGTATACTTTTTTTTTCTTATTGCATTTTTCAGTTTTATAATTTCCCTTGTTTTTTAATAACTTTTGTTTCATTGTTGATACTTTCTATTCTTTCATTATTTCAAGAAAATTTTTTAGTTGTTAAGGATTTTAATGCAACTGTCATAAAAATGCTTTGTCAGCAAATTTCAACATCTGATTTACTTCCACAATTGTGTGTCAGTTTTTTTCCTCTTAAGCAAGTTTTGCTAATTCTTTGTATAATGAGTGAGTTTCCATTGGATGTTGGATATTTTGTTAATTTTATTAGGAGGCTCTTGATCCTATAAAAAATCTATTTTAGGAGAAAGTTACCTTGGTTAGGCTTAGCATATAGATTCTGACCTAATTTTGTGGATTTCCCTTCCTATGATAGTCTATTCCCTGAGACTTTGTAATTTTATTCTGGTCCACTTCATTCATCTGGTGCTGCTGGTACTTCCACATGATACCTGCTTGTGCTGTCTGTGGGAAAAGAACACACTTCTCTGGCTTCCTGATTTTCCTGGATGACCACCTACGGAGCACAAGGGAGCAGCCAATGGGCCTGGATATTTTTATGTCACTGAGTGGAGGGCAAAAAACATAGATCTTTTATGCTTCTGCTTCTACTAGTATGTGAGACGATCCTTGAGGAAGCCAGTATGTCTTCTTTTTTTCCAGGTTCCAGAGTCTTTTTGCCATTAACCTTTGAATAATTTCTGGGGTGTTTAGCTATATTTACAAGGAAATAACCAGGAAAAGTGAGTATATGAGATATTGTTCTGAAACTAGAAACACTAGGTCATTTTTTTTTTCAAATTTTTCTATTTGAATCAACATCTCTCAGCCAGCAAAAGCAAAAATAAAAAGGCATGGACTGTGTGTTGATATCTGCTGACTAATGCCTACAGTGATCAATCAGCACAGAAGATAGGCTGCATTTGAATGAGCTACTTGCCTTTGGTTTCAATAGGTATAATTCTTGTTGATTGAGTCATTTTCCTTTTCCTTTTTACTTATCAAACATGTTTTTAGAAGTGAATAAGCATATAATTCACAATTTGAATTGCACAAGAATGATAATAACAAGTAATACCCACACTCTAAAGATGTAAATTTCATCTACTGAAAATATTCACAATAATGTGCCAGAGGTTCTGGAAAAATTCCCTAAAGAAGAGTTCTCAAGACGTTTTGAACAATACTAACATCTCAATAGTAAATTAGTAATTTCTCCAGGCTTTGCTTTTGATGGGGACAGTACACATTTTACTGTGTCCTTTGTATGTGTATTAGAATCATGATACTTTAATTTGTGCATTAATCTTCTAAGCCCTGTTAGATAATAAGATGTTTTACAGTAAAGATTGTGTCATTGTCCACTTAATACTCTATGCGTGACACAGATTAATGTTTATATGCTGAGTAAATGAACAAATGGTTTTCCTTTTTCTAGGTTTTCCTTTTCACAGCATATTTCTTTTTATTTTTTCTTACTGTATGCCCATTAATGACATATTGATTGACAGTGAGTACCATGGTATGACATCATCAGTAGTACCATGGTGAGAAAGAAGCAGTGTGTCTAACTGATTTTGTCTCCCTTAGTATTAAATTAATGCAGAAATTCAGTAATTCCCATTCAAAGGTCTGGAAGTGATGATCACGTCTCCAGAATACAAAATTTGAACTTTCAACAAAAATGCTTATTAAAATGTCAGAGTTGGGATTTTCATAAGAGATATGTCAAACATTGCTATAGACCCTGAGGAGGAAGCATCAACTCTTTACTCCCATTTCTTCTAGGAAGATTACAAAATCAACTTGAATAAACACATAAGAGGTTTTAGAACACATTAGTCTATTTGTAAAAGAAAACTTTATTACTTGTATATTGATAGTAAACTTTACTTTTTAAACAGAAGTATGAAAACTTCTAATATTAGTTTGCAATTAGAAAACTTTTCAAATATGTATGAAAATCCAATTCAAGAAATTTGCTTAATTGTGCACTAGTGAAAAATCCCAGAGATACTCCATTTCTCATTTTAGTTCTATCATGTTTTGCTTTATGTAGTTTAAAACTCTATCATTAAATATATGTATAGTTAAGATTATTATGTTGTATCTTTGTTGTGAATTGACCCTTTTAACATTATGTAATATTCCTCTTGATACCTGATACTTTCCTTTGTTCTGAGAGATTCTGTGTCTTACATTAATAAAGACACTCAATTTTTTAAATTTAGAGTTTCACGGTAAATATATTTCATCCTGTTGCATTAAAGTACTTATATGAATATATGCAAAGTGAACTTCCTTAAAAAAATGTATTATTTGATCTTGTTTTTATTAAGTATAACTAACATACAGTGTTATATTACTTTCAGGCCTACAATATAATGATTCAACAATTCTGTACATTACTGCGTGTTCATCACAATAAGTGTATTCTTAAGCCCCTTCATCTGTTTCACCCATCCATTGACCCATCTCACCTCTGTCAACTACAGGTTTGTTCTCTATAATTAAGAAATATTTTTGGTCTCTTTTTTTTCATTGTATTGTTTTATAAATTCCACACGCGAGTGAAATTATATGTCATTTTTCTTTCTCTCACTGACTTATTTCACTTACAATTATACCCTCTAGATTCACATATGGTTATCGAAATGGCAAAATTTCATTTTTTTTTTTATGATCAGTTAGCCAACATATAGTACATCATTAGTTTTTGATGTAGTGTTCAATGATTCATTAGTTGTGTATAACACCCAGTGCTCATCACAACATGTACCATCCTTAATACCCATCACCTGGCTACCCCATCCCCCCACCGCCCCCTTCTGTAACCCTTAGTTTGTTTACCGGAGTCCAGAATATTTTATGGTTTGTCTCCTTCTCTGATTTCTTCCCATTCAGTTTTCCCTCCCTTCCCCCGTGGTCCTCTGTTCTATTCTTTATGTTCCACATATGAGTGAACTCATATGGTAATTGTCTTTCTCTGCTTGACTAATTTCACTTAGCATAATCCCTTCCAGTTCCATCCATGTTGATGCAAATGGTAGGTATTCATCCTTTCTAATGGCTGAATAATATATATCTCACATTTTCTTTATCAATTCATCTGTGGATGAACACTTCAGTTGTTTCCTTTTCTTGACTATTGTAAATAATGCCTCAATAAACATAAGGTTGCATATCTTTTTAAATTAGTGTTTCATTTTCTTTGGGTTTTACCCAATAGTGGAATTAGTGTATCATATGGTAATTCTTTTTTTTATTTCAAGTTTCTATTTAAATTCCAGTTAGTTAACATATAGTGTAGTATTAGTTTGAAGAGCAGAATTTAGTTATTCCTCACTTACATACAACACCCAGTGCTCATCACAAGAAGTGCTCTCCTTAATACCCATCATCCGTTTAACCAGAACACCTGCCCACCTCCCAGCAAACCTCAGTTTGTTCTCTATATTTAAAAATCAGTTTTATGGTTCGATTCTCTTCTCCACCCCATTCTCATCTCTTTTGTTCTTAAATTCCACATATGAGTGAAATCATATGGTATTTTTATCTTTCCCTGACTGACTTAATTTGCTTATCATAATACTCTCTTGTTCCATTCATGTCATTGCAAATGACAAAATTTTATTTTTATGGCAGAGTAATATCTTATATATATATATGAAAATATATATATATAACCATATATATACCATATATAACATATACCACATAGCATATACCACAATTGCTTTATCCATTCGTCAGCCAATAGACATTTGGGCTCTTTCCATAATTTGGCTCTTGTTGAAAATGTTGCTATAAACATTGGTGTGTGTGTGTCCAATCAAATCAGTATTTTTGTATCCTTTGGGTAAATACCTAGGAATGCAATTGTTGAACCATAGGGGAGTGCCCTTTTTAACATTCTGAGGAAACTCCATATTGTTTTCCAGAGTGGCTGCCCCAGTTTACATTCCCACCAACAGTGTAAGAAGGTTCCCCTTTCTCCCCATCCCCAACAACATCCCTTGTTTACTGTCTTATTAATTTTAGCTATTCTGACTGGTGTGAGGTGATATCTCATTGTAATTTTGATTTGTATTTCCCTGATGGTGAGTGATGTTGAACATCTTTTCATGTGTCTGTTAGGTATCTGGATGTACTCTATGGAAAAATGTCTATTCATGTCTTCTGCCCATTTCTTAAATGGGTTATTTGATTTTTTGGGTGTTGAGTTTGATAAATTCTTTATAGAATTTAGATATTAACCCTTTGTCAGACATGTCATTGATAAATATCTATAATTTTCCCCCTTAGAACAACTTTTGCTACATCCCAAAGATATTGGATCATTGTGTTTTATTGTCATTTATCCCCAAGTATTTTTATTTTATTTTACATTTTATTTTATTTTATTTACTTATTTTATTATTTTTTGGTTGACCTATTCATTGTTTAGTAGCATGTTATTTAGACTCCATGTACTTGTGTTCTTTCCAGATTTTTTTCTTGTGGTCCACTTCAAGTTTCACAGTATTGTGGTCAGAAAGTATGTACAGTATGATCTCAATCTTTTTGTACTTGTTGAGGCCAGATTTGTGACCTCCTGTGTGATGTATTCTGGAGAATGTCCCATGTTCACTTGAAAAGAATGTGTATTTTGCTGCTTCAGGATGGAATGCTCTGAATATATCTGTTTACTCCATCTGTTTCATTCAAAACCACTGTTTCTTTTTGATTTTCTGTTTGAATGATTTATGTATTGATGGAAGTGAGGTATGGAAGTCCCTTACTTTTATTGTATTACGATTGATTTCTTTCATTATGTCTGTTAAATTTGCTTGATATATTTGGATGCTCCCCTTTTGGGTGTGTAAATTTTTACAGTTGTTATATCATCATGTTGCATTGTTCCTTTTATGATGATATAGTGTCTTTCTTTGTTTCTTGTTATGGTCTTTGTTTTAAAGTCTATTTTGTCCAATATAAGTATTGTTCCTCTAGCTTTCTTTGTGCTTCCATTTACATGATAAATGTTTTTCCACCCCTTTATTTTCAATATACATCTGTCTTTAGGTCTGAAATGAGTCCCTTTTAGGCAGTATAGATGGGTCTTGTATTTTTATCCTTTAATTTGCCTATGTCTTCTGTTAGGAGCATTTAGTCCATTTACATTCAGAGTAATTATTGACATGTATGCAATTTTGGCATTTTGTTACTTGTTTTACAGGGTTTTGTAGTTACCTTCTGTACCCTTCTTCTCTTGCACTCTACCCTTTTGGTTTGATGGCTTTCTTTTGTGATATGCTTCAATTCCTTCCTCATTTTTTTGTATATCTGTTACAAGTTTTGATTTTTGGTTACCATCATGTTTATGTATAACATACTATGCATATAATAGTCTATATTAAATAGATGATTGCTTAAATTTTGACCCATTGTGAAACCACTGAATTTATAACCCCCACCATGTAATATGTATATAATTTCATACTTTACATCTTATTTTGTGAATTCATTCACTTATTTTTATAGATATATTGCTTTTACTGCCTTTGTACTTTAACCTTCAAACTGGCTTTATATTTTGATTAATATACTACATATGTTTGTGTGTACCTTCATTTTTTTTCCTTTCCTAATTTTCTTACTCTTGATTATTGACTTTTCTTCCTACTCAAATAATTCCCTTTAACGTTTCTTGTAAGGCTGGTTTATTGGTGATTAACTCCTTTAACTTTTTTTTTTTTTTTTTTTTGCGAGAGAATGAAAGAGAGCACGAGAGGGAGGAGGGTCAGAGGGAGAAGCAGACTCCCTGCTGAGCAGGGAGCCCGATGTGGGACTCGATCCTGGGACTCCAGGATCATGACCTGAGCCGAAGGCAGTCGCTTAACCAACTGAGCCACCCAGGCGCCCTAACTCCTTTAACTTTTGTTTGTCTGCATACTCTGCATCTTTCCTTCTATTGTGAAAGATAGCCTTGCTGGATAGAATATTCTTGGTTGCACTTTTTTTCTCCTTTCAGCACTTTGAATGTATCATGCCACACTTTTCTAACCTGCAGTTTCTACTGAAAAACCAGCTGATATTCTTATGGGTTTTCCCTTGTGTGTAACTGTTTTATTTTATTTATTTATTTTGCTGATTTTAAAATCCTCTCTTTATCACTACTTTTGGCATTTTAATCATTATGTGTCTCAGTGTGGGCTTTTTTGGATTGATTTTGTTTAGAACTCTCTGTGACTCCTGGATCTGAATGCTTGTTTCCTTCCCCAGATCAGAGAAGTTTTCAGCGATTATCTCTTTGAGAAAATTTTTCTTCCTCCTTTTCTATTTCTTCTTTTTCTGGGATTCCTATAATACAAATGTTATCACACTTGATAATGTCACTGAGTTGCTTTAACCTATTCTTATTTTTTATTAGCATTTAAAAAATTTGCTATTCAGCTTGGCTGCTTTCCATTACTCTGCCATCCAACTTGTTGATCTATTCTTCTGCTTCCTTTCATATACCATTTATTCCCTCCAGTGTGTTTTTATCTTTTTATTTATTTTTATTTAAATTTCATTTAGTTAACATACCATGCAATACTGGGTCTAGAGTAGAATTCAGTGTTTCATCACTTACATACAACACCCAGTGTTCATCACAATAAGTGCCTTCTTTAGTACCCATAACCCATGTAATCTATTCCCCCCCAACCATGATCCATCAACCCTCAGTTTGTTCTCTATCATTAAGAGTTTTATGCTTTGTTTCTCTCTCTCCTTTTTTTTTCTTTCCCCTTCCTGTATGTTCATCTGTTTTCTTTCTTAAATTCCACATATGAGGTCATATGGCATTTATCTTTCTCTGACTGACTTATTTCACTTAGCATAATACACTCTGGCTCCATACATGTAGTTGCAAATGGCAAGATTTCATTTTCATTGATGGCTAAGTAATATTTGTATATATATATATATATATATACTGCCTCTTCTTTATCCACTCACCATTTGATGGACATTGGTGCTCTCTACATAGTTTGGCTATTGTTCATAATGCCGCTATAAACATTGGGTGCATGCACCCTATATATTTGCATGCTTTGGTAAATACCTAGTAGTGCAATTGCTGGATCATAGGGGATTTCTCTTTTTAACCTGTTTTCCCCTTTTTAAAAATATTTTATTCATTTATTTTAGAGAGACAAGACAGGTGGAGAAGCAGAGGGAGAGAGAGAATCCCAAGCAGACTCCCCGCTGAGCATGTGGCCTGATATAGGGCTAAATCCCAGGACCCCAAGACCATGACCTGAGCAGAGACTGAGTCAGAGGCTTAACTGAATGAGCCACCAAGGCACCCCTATATTTTTAAATTTTGAGGAAACTCCATACTGTTCTCCAGACTTGCTGGACAACTTTGCATTCCCACTAATAGTGCAAGAAGGTTGCCCTGTCTGGCATCCTCACCAACACCGGTTGTTTCTTGTGTGGATAATTTTAGCCATTTTGACAGTTGTGAGGTGGTATCTCATAATGGTTTTGATTTGTATTTCCCTGATGATGAGTGATGTCAAGCATCTTTTCATGTGTCTGTTAGCCATCTGGATGTGTTTGGCAAAGTGTCTATTCACATCTTCTGCCCATGTCTTAACTGGGTTATTTGTTTTTTGGATGTTGAGTTACTAACCCTTTATCAGATATGCAATTAGCAAATATCTTCTCCCATACTGTAGACTGTCTTTTACTTTTGTTGATTGTTTCCTTCTCTGTACAGAAGAATTTATGAAGTCCTGATAGTGCATTTTTATTTTTGTTTCCCTTGTTTCCAGAGACAAAGAAGTTCCTACATCCAAGGTCACAGAGGTTGCTGCCTGTGTTCTCCTCTAGGATCTTGATGGTTTCCTGTCTCACATTTAGGTCTTTCATCCATTTTGAATTTATTTTTTGTGTATGGTGTAAGAAAGTGGTGCAGTCTTCCCAACACCAGTTGTTGAAGAGACTGTCTTTTTTCCACTGGATATTCTTTCTTGTTTTGTTGAAGAGTTGACCAGAGAGCTGTAGGTCTATTTCTCGTTTCTCCATTCTTTTCCATTGACTTATGTGTCTATTTCTCTGCCAGTACCATATTGTCTTGATGACTATAGCTTTGTAAAATAGCTTGAAACCTGGAATCATGATGCTTCAAGATTCTTTTTTTCTTTTTTCAGAATTGCTTTGGCTACTCCGTCTTTTGTGGTTCTATACAAATTTTGGTATTATTTGTTCTAGCTCTGTGAAAAATGCTGGTGGTATTTTGATAGGGATTGCACTGAATACGTAGATTGCTTTGGTTAGTATTGACTTTTTAGCAATATTTTTTCTTCCAATCCATGAAAATGGAATGCTTTTTCATTTTTTTTGTACTCATCTATTTCTTTCATAAATGTTCTATACATTTCAGAGTACAGATCTTTTACCTCTTTAGTTAGGTTTATTCCTCAGTATCTTAATCTTTTTGGTGCAATTGCAAATGGGATAGATTCCTTGATTTCTTTTTCTGGCACTTCATTATTGGTGTATAAAAACAACAAATTTATGCAAATTGTTTTTATATCCTGCAACTTTGTTGAATTCATGTATTAGTTCAAGCAATTTTTTGGTGGAGTCTTTAAGGTTTTCTACAGAGTATCATGTCATCTGCAAATAGTGAAAGATTGACTTCTTCCTTGCTATTTGCATGACATTTATTTATTTTTGTTTTCTGATCCCTGAAAGTAAGACATCCAGTACATTGTTAAATAGTAATGGTGAGAGTGAACATACTTGTCTTGTTCCTGATCAAAAGGGAAAGGGTCTCAGTTTTTCCCCATTGAGGTTGATATTAGCTGTGGGTTTTTCATATATGGCCCTTATGTTGTTGAGGTATGTTCCCTCTATCCCTACTTTGTTGAGGGTTTTTAACAAGAAAGGATGCTGTAAATTGTTGAATTATTTTTCTGCATCTATTGATAGGATCATATGGCTCTTATCTTTCATTTTATTAATGTTTTGTATCACATTGTTTGATTTGAGATTATTGAACCACACCTGCAGCCCAGTAATAAATCTCACTTGTTCATTGTGAATAATTCTTTTAATGTACTATTGAATTCTATTTGCTAGTATTTTGTTGAGAGTTTTTGCATCAATGTTCATCAGGGCTATTGAAATGTAATTTTTCCTTTTCAGTGGGGTCTTTGTTTTTTTGAAAGTTTTCCTTCCACTTTTTTTTTTTTTTGAACAGTTTGAGAAGAATAGGCATTGACTCTTATTTTAATGTCTGGTAGAATTCCCCTGGGAAGCTATCTAATCCAGAACTTTAGTATGTTGGGAGATTTCTGATTAGTGATTCAATTTCTTTGCTTCTTATGTGTTTGTTCAAGTTTTCTATTTGTTCTGTATCAGTTTTGGTAGTTTGTAAATTTCTTCAGATTAGTCCATTTCTTCCAGGTTGCCCAGTTTGTTGGCATATATTTTTTCATAGTGTTTCCTTCTAAGTGTTTGTATTTCTGAGGTAATTGTTGTGATATCTCCTCTTTCTTTCATGATTTTATCTATTTAGATATTTTCTCTTTTCTTTTTGTTAAGTCTGGCTAGGGGTTTATCAATTTCATTAATTCTGTCAAAGAACCAGCTTTTAGTTTCATTAATCTGTTCTACTATTTTTGTTTGCTTGTTTCTATATCATTATTTCTGCTCTAATCTTTATTTCCCTTCTGACGGACTTAGGTTTTATTTCATGTTCTTTTTCTAGCTCCTTTAGGTGTAAGGTTAAGCTGTATATTTCTTACTTCTTGAGGCAGACCTGTATTGCAATATACTTCCCTCTTATGACTGCCTTTGCAGCATCCCAAAGATTTTGGACTGTCCTATTTTCATGGTCATTTATTTTCATATATTTTAATTTCTTCTTTAATTTCCTGATTAACTAATTCATTCTTTAGTAGGGTGGTCTTTTAACTTCCATGTTTTGAGGTCTTTCCATTTTTGTTTTCCTGTGGTTGACTTCAAGTTTTATTGCATTGTGTTCTGATAATATGCATGGTATCATCTTTATCTTTTTGTCCTTCTTGTGGGCTGATTTGTAACCCAGTATGTGATTTATTCTGGAGAATGTTCTATGAGCACTTGAAAAGAATGTGTACTCTGTTGCCTGAGTATGAAATGTATTGAATATATCTGTTAAGTTTATGTGGTCCACGTGTCATTCAAAGCCATTGTTTCTTTGTTGATTTTGTATGTAGATAATCTCTCCATTGCTGTAAGTAGGGTGTTAAAGTTCCCTACTATTATTGTATTATTATCAATGAGTTTCTATGTTTATTATTAATTGATTTATATATTTGGGTGCTCCCATGTTGCAGGGGCATAAATATTTACAAATGTTAGATTTTTTTTTTTTTTGGCAGGCTCTACACACAGTGTGAGTGTGGAGCCCAACATAGGGCTCAAACTCATGACCCTGAGATGAAGAACTGAGCTGAGATCACAAGTCAGCCACTTAACTGACTGAGCCACCCAGGCGCCCCATAATTGTTAGATCTCCTTGATGTATAGACCCCTCAATTATTATGTAATGCCCTTCTTTATCTAAGTCTTTGTTTTAAAATCTAGTTTGTCTGATATAATTATGGCTACTCCAGCTTTCTTTTGAGAGCCATTAGCATAATAAGTGGTTCTCCACCCCCTATTTTTCAATCCACAGATGTCTTTAGTCTAAAATGGTTCTCTTTTAGGCAGCATACAGATGGATCTTGTTTTGTTTTGTTTCATTTTTAATCCATTCTGATATCCTATGTCTTTTGACTGGAACTTTTATTCCATTTATATTCACAGTGATTATTCAAAGATATGAATTTAGTGCCATTGTGTTACCTGGAGAGTTGGTGTTTCTGGTGATGTTCTCTGGTCCTTTATAGTCTTTGTTGCTTTTAGGCTTTTTTTCTCCACTCACAGTGCCCCCCTTAAAATTTCTTGCAGGGCCTGTTTAATGGTCATGAAGTCCTTTAATTTTTTTTTTTTTTTTGGTCTGGGACACTTTATCTCTCCTTTTATTCTGAATGCCAGCTTTCCTGGGTAAAGAATTCTTGGATGTTCTTGGAATTCTTGCATATTTTCCCCATTCAGCACATTGAATATTTCCTGCCATTTTCTTCTGGTCTGCCATATTTCTGTGGATAGGTCTGCTGCAAATATGATCTGTCTTCCCTTGTAGGTTAAGGACTTTTTTATTTCCCTTGCTGCTTTCAGGATTCCTTTCTTTGTCTGTGTATTTTGTGAATTTGACTATGATATGCCTTGGCAATGACTGGTTATGGTTGAGTTTAATGGAAGTTATCTGTGTTTCCTGGATTTTGATGTCTGTGTCCTTCCACAGATCAGAGAAGTTTTTAGCTATAATATGTTTGCATAAACCTTCTCTCCCTTTTTCTCTCTTTTCATCTTCTGGGACTCCTATGATATGAATGTTATTATGTTTTAATATGTCACTGAGTTCCTGATATCTACCTTTATGATCAATTACCTTTCTTTCCCTTTTTTTTAGATTTATTATTTTCCATATTTTTATCTTCTGTATCACTGATTTGCTCCTCTGCTTCATCCATCTATATTTTTAAGGCCTCTATTTAGGTTTTCATCTGAGTTACAGCATTTTTAATTTCAGCCTGACAAGATATTAGCTCTATCACTGCAGTAACAGATTATCTAGTGTTTTCTATGCTTTTTTCAAGCCCAGCTAGTATCTTTAAGATTGTTTTAAATTCTAGTTCAGACATCTTACTTATATCTGCATTGATTAAATCCCTGACCATGAGTTCCACTTCCTCTTCTTTCTTTTGGGGTGAATTTCTCTTTGTCATCATCTTGTCCAGAAAAGAAAAGAAGAAGGAAAAACAAAAAACAGAAACAAAGAAAAAGAAAAACAAACAAACAAACAAACAAACAAACAAATACATCTTAGGTGTGCTTTGGTTTGTTTGTTAAAAGAATCTAAATCTAATAGTACTAATAATATTAAATATAAATAATGAAAATAAACAAAAATAAAAATATGTAAAAAATATAAATACAGATTTAAAAAATAATAAAAGAAGTTTAAAAAGGAATTAAAAAATAATAAAATAAATGAAAAATACTAATAAAATATAAAGAATAAAGTGGCAGAATACACATTCTTTTCAAGTGCATATAGTACATCCTCCAGAATAGATCGCATATTAGGTCACAAATCAAGCCTCAACAAGTACAAAAAGATCGATATTATACCATGCATATTTTCTGACTACAATAGTATGAAATTTGAAGTTAACCACAAGAAAAAATTTGAAAGACCACAAATACATGGATGTTATACAACAGGCTACTAAACAAGAATGGGTCAAGCAGGAATTCAAAGAAGAAATAAAAAATGGAAAAAAGGAAAAGGAAAGCACAACTGTCCAAAACTTTTGAGATAGAGCAAAAGCAGTCCTATGAGGGATGTGTATAGCACAGGCCAATTAAAGGAACAAGAACAATGCAGTGGGTATCACAATTTCTTGGGAACACAAGTTTTCTAGTCAGGGAAAAAAGAATATCTTCTCTCAGAGTGCTGGGCACCAGCTGTGATACTACAGTGTTAACTAGATTTTGGAGTGGAATTGGGCAGATGAAAATAAAGGTATTTATCTTAGTTTCTCTGATTTTTGGTATTATCTTTCTTTTTCATTAAGCAAGAGTGCAAGGCCTTCTCCTGAAGATCTTTCTGTCTGCACTGAGAGTGAACCTCTGAACTGTGGGCTTTCTTTGAGTCTATTGAGGCAATACTAATGTGGGAGGATGGGAACAGACAATTCAACCCTGGTTTTGTGGTCTATTGAATTCTGATCTTCTTCCCCAATCTGCCTGGTATAATTTACTTTTCATATTCACAGATAGCTGACTTATTCATTGTGAAAGTGTTTTATATTTGCATTCAGTGAGAGAGAAGGGGTGGAGTATGCTTGCTCTGATCCAAAATCATCTCACTTATCTACCTTTTCCCAGACTTTCTCTACTTCTTCTCATAGTTCCTCTATATTTGTATATATTTTTTATCCTATTTTTTTACCCTTTCTCATTCTTTCTATTTTCTATCTTTCCTCCCAGTCTCACTTTCCATGGTTGTATCTTTTTATTTTTGTCTCTTTCTGTGGCCCCACATTTTTTTCTTTATTTTTCTCTACCTCTGTTTAGTTTTCTCCTGTTTCTCACCTTTTCTTTAATTCTCGCTTTGATATGTTTCTCTCTGTCTCCATTCCCAGTCCACAGTGCAAATGTCATACGGTATTTTTATGTTAACTTATAAGAAATGGTGATAAATATTATGACTGTAAAGGTAACTAATATCTTAACCAGGAATTGTGCAAATCTTAAAGCAAATCATTCTCTTATTTTGAAATCTTTGTTTGAATGTAAAATATCTCCTTCACATGTTGGAAGATGTGATCTTTTGAAATTTTATTTATCGTCCAATGTTTACTGAATAGTACCTAGAGTATGTGCAGTAGTGTGCAGTATTATAAATTATATAAGAAATACACTCTGTCATCAAGAAACTCACAGCTGGGGTGCCTGGGTGGCTCAGTCATTAGGCATCTGCCCTTGGCTCAGGTCATGATCCCAGGGTCCTGGGATCGAGCCCCACATCAGGCTCCCTGCTCCACGGGAAGCCTGCTTCTCCCTCTCCCACTACCCCTGATTGTGCTCCCTCTCTTGCTGTGTCTCTCTTTCTCAAATAAATAAAATCTTAAAAAAAAAAAGAAACTCACACCCTAGTAGAAGAAATAAAATGTCTTATTTTTTAACATTCCAATGCAATTCTACACAGCCAGAATTATACACATTAAAAAAACAAAAGAGAAGCAAACAGTCATGCAAATAAGAAAACCAATTATCAGATCTTAGTGATTATCATCATGAAGTTTCTTTATCAAAGTCAACAGAATTGTTTTTAACAAGTGGCAAGAATAATCTGTGTATCAGACTTGCAACTATCTTTCATGGTGTTACTGCCATGGTATCTAGAGAAAATTATATTATGACCAGCCTGGATATATACTTTCCCATTTTTTCAAACCTAGGAACAGCTCATATCATTCCTACCCACAGGTAGCCTTACCCATTCCACAAAATTAATTAATTAATTAAAAACAAACAAACAAGCAAACAAAAAACTGTCCCCAATCAGTAGAATATAGTAATTTGGTGTCTCATCACTAGATAATCTTGTTTCTGGTCTTAATTGCTCAACCCCAGTAAAAACATAGGTGTCAGAATTACCGACCCATGCTCCTGTGAAAAACAACTCAGTATTTATGGTAGAGTTCCGTTTGTCTTCAGTTTTAAACCTGCTTAGGTAAACACCTTTTCCATATGCCTCTTCAGTGAGATTATATCATCCAATTAGATTTGTTCATCACAGTCAAGATTCTATTCTGAGATTCCTCCAACACCTGGACTTGTTATATTTAATTTGGGTACATTACGGTTCATGCTATGTGTTGTAAAATTCTTTTTTTTAAGATTTTATTTCTTTTGAGAGAGAGAGTGCAACTGGGGTGAGGGGCAAAGGGAGAAAGAGAGAGAATCTCAAGCAGATTCCATGTGGAGTAAAGAGCCTGACATGGGGCTTGGCCTCACAACCATGAGATCATGATTTGAGCCAAAATTAAGAGTCAGACACTTAGCCAACTGAGCTACCCATGCACCCCGAAATTATTTGGGTTTTGATAAAGCTATAGCTCTACCTATCCAACACTATAGTGGTATAGAAAATACCTTTATTTATTTATTTATTTATTTATTTATTTATTTAAACATATATATTTAAATTTCATCTGAGTTGCTAAGCATATCAATAGTTCCTTCCTATCAACAAATAATATGCAGTTTTAAATTGTACCCACAGTATGTTTTATTATTCACTTATCAAAAGCATTCTTGGTTGCTTTCAGTCACTGGTAATTATAAATGAAGTTGTAATTAACTTTTGCACACAGGTCTTTGCATACACATAAGTCTTCTAATGTGTTGAGTAAATACTTAGAGGAATATGATTGCTAGATCATATGGTAAGACTATCTTTAATTTATTGGAAACTAATAAACTGTTCTCTGAAGTTGCTGAACCATTTTGAATTCCCAGAAGCAATGAATGGGTTTTCTGTTCTTTGCATCCTCATCAGCAACTGGTATTGTCATATTTTTGGATTTTATCCATTTTAATAAGTGTGTTGTGGTATCTTTTTGTTATTTTAATTTGCATTTTCATAATAATAATTTATTTTGAGCATCCTTTCCTATGTTTACTTGCCATATATAATTTTTCTTTGGAGACATGTCTGTTTAGCTATTTTCCTCATTTTTAATTGGGTTGTTTCTTTTTTTTATTTTAAGAATTTTTTTGTATATTTTGGATACAAGTACTTTATCAGATGTATATTGTACAAATATTTACTTACAACCTGTTGTTTGCATTTCCATTCTCTTAACAGTATCTTTTGCAGACCAGAAGTTTTTCATTTATTAAAATCCAACTTACCTTTTTCTCTCTCTTTTTCTTTTTTGTATTTCATGGATAATCCTTTGGATGTTGTATCTAAAAATTCATTACCAAAACCAAAGTCATACAGATTTTCTAATTTTTCTTTTATATATTTTATATTTCTGTATTTTACATTTATTTGTATAACCCATTCTGAGTTAATTTTTGTGTAAAATGTGAAGTTTGTGTCTATGTTAATTTTTTTTGGATGTATATACAATTGCTCCAGAACCATTTCTTGAAAAAAGTGTCCTTTCACCCCTGAATTGCTTTTTGCTTTTATTTACAATGAGTTGGTTATATGTATAAGGATCTATTTTCAGTGTGTCTATTCTGTTCCATTGGTCTATGGATCTGCTTTCACCATTATCACGCTGTCTTGGTTACTATAGCTTTATACTAATTCTTTTTTTTTAAGATTTTATTTATTTATTTGAGAGAGAGAATGAGATAGAGAGAGAGAGAGCATGAGAAGGGGGAGGGTCAGAGGGAGAAGCAGACTCCCTGCTGAGCAGGGAGCCCGATGCAGGACTCGATCCTGGGACTCCAGGATCATGACCTGAGCCGAAGGCAGTGGCTTAACCAACTGAGCCACCCAGGTGCCCACTTTATACTAATTCTTGATATAAGGTTGTCTAAGATCCTTAAATAGCTTATATTTTTTCAAACTTATATTGGTTATACTAGGGCTTTGTCATTTCAGTGTACATTTTACCATCAATTTGTCAATTTCTTTTTTTTTTAAAGATTTTATTTATTCATTTGAGAGAGAGAGAAACAGCATGGGGGGGAGAGGGTCAGAGGAAGAAGCAGTCTCCTCACTGAGCCAGGAGTCCAATGTGGGGTTCAATCCCAGGACTCTGGGATCACGACCTGAGCTGAAGGCAGTCACCTAACCAACTGAGCCACCCAGGTGCCCCAATTTGTAAATTTCTACAAAATGTTTACTGGGTTTTGACTGACACTGTGATATATATGCATATATAATATTATATATATAATTATTTTATAATTTGATAATGTTGAAAAATGAATATTGTTTTTAATATCAATTTCCAGTTGTTAACTGCTTGGATATAAAAATACATACCAATAATACTTTTTAAAGTAGTAATTAAGCCCATAGTAATGATATAATGGGATTGCCAAAAATATTCATTAATTCAAGATGAGGGAGGGAAGGAGGACAGCAAAGAAACAGTGAACAGATTGGAAATTAAAAAAAAAAAGTAGCAAGATAGTAGACTTAATCCAAACCAAATTGATAATTATATTATGCAAAAAAGTAAAAAAAAAATACTCCATTAAAAAGTAGAAATTGTGAGATTGGATAAAAATATAGAACCCTAGTACCTATTTTTCTTATAACTGGATGTTTCTATCTTTTGACCATGTCCATCCAGTTTTCCACCCCCTGCCTCTGGTAAACACACAAATCTGGTCTTCTTTTCTCTGCTTTTTTTTTTTTTTTATTCCATTCATAAGTGAGAACATAAAGTATTTGTCTTTCCCTGTCTGACTTATTTCACTTAATACAATGACCTCAGGGTCAATACATATTGTTGTAAATGGAAGTGTTTTCTTTCTTTCTTTATTTTTGAACTTATTACTCATTTTGTAATATATATGAATCAAGTCATTATGCTGTACACCTTAAACTTCTACAGTGTTTGTATGTGAATTATATGTCAATAAATTTTTTTAAAAATGTAAATCCCAATTATATGCTGTATGAAGGAATCTTAATATACATAAAATTATTTAGGTTTATTAAAAATTAAAGGATATAGAAACATATACCATCAAAACATTAATCAATATGAAGCTGAAATAACTATATTAATATCAGATAAAATAGACTTCAGAACATGAAAGAAAGGTTTTTATATCAATAAAAGTATTAAATTATTAAAAAAACATAACAATCCTGAAAGTGTATGCATTTAAAATATAGCTTCAAAATACAGGAGACAGAGCCACAATTATAGCTTGAGTCTTCAGTTTCCATCTCAATAATTGATAGAACATTTACACAATCAGTAAGTATATAGAAGACTTGAACAACACTGTCAACCAGGTTGATCTAATTGACATTTATGTAACCCTCCACTTAATATCAGCAAAGTACCTGTTTTATTTTTCAAATATATTAAAATGAATAAAAACCTACTACAATTTTTATAATCATTTGAACATGTACCACTCCAAATCACAGGCATGTGATCGTCAAAACCATACATTATAAAAAACTCTTAAGGAGCATAGTTTATAAGATGGTGTACTTTCCACCACAAAGTTATGTATAGATAAGTTATTGAATCTTTCTAAACCTCAGCTTCTTTACTACAGATTGTAGGCAATAACAAATTTTTGGCCAGATTTTTATAAATACTAAATAAGATAACGTATGTAAAGGGCTTAGCATTTCTGTAGGTATAAGGTCTTATTATTTTGCAGATATTTAACAACTTAAATTCAAAGTGGAGAAGAAGCAATGCCAGAGTAATGTGGGGCTAGAAAACTGCAACTTTTGCATTTTTGTCCTATGGTCAAATGAACTGAGCAATAGAGATACCTTGTTCATAATGGATTGGTCAATTACTTTTATGTCAATAATTCAATTAAATTTCTGGAATTTGAGTATCCAAGATACTGTGTAATGAATAGCAACAAAAAAGGAAATGAGTTTAATGGAGTTAGTATTCCATAAGACTTCCTGCTTACCAAGTAGTCCATAATATCACACTCTTGATTGTAATAGTCCTGATATAGCTCCTGAGTGGCTGCTTTATTTAACCCACAAATGAATTCTTGAAAATTACTAAGTCCACCCTCAAAGTCAGAACATATGTAATTTTACTGCATATGATTATAGACTGCAAAATATGGAAAGTAAAAATGAGGTTCTGATATTAGGCCCTAGTCTTTCTTCGATAAGAAACTAAGAAGATCGCTTCAGCCTGTGAGGTAAATGTAATATTCTCTGTTAGGCATCCTTTGTTGCACTTTTCCCACTGCATCTGGAAGGTGTAATTATAAGAGGTGAACTCAGCCAGGTGGGTTAATGTTTTGCCATCTGTTCTTGTCTCCTTCCTAATCATGATAAAATGGATCTAATACATAGGCCAAACTGCCATTTTTTTCTTTAAATATTTATTTATTTATTTTAGAGAGAGAGAGAGCTTGGGTGTGGCAAGGAGAGGGGGAGAGAGAATCTCAAGCAGACTCCTTGCTGAGTGCAGAGCCCCTTGCGGGGCTCCATCTCATGACCCTGAGATCATGACCTGAGACAAAACCAAGAGTCAGCAAAGAAACAGTGAACAGATTGGAAATTAAAAAAAAAAAAAGTAGCAAGATAGTAGACTTAATCCAAACCAAATTGATAATTATATTATGCAAAAAAGTAAAAAAAAATACTCCATTAAAAAGTGGAAATTGTGAGATTGGATAAAAATCTCCAACTGACTGCGCCACACAGGTGCCTCCTGAACTGCCATTTAAACTATGATGTGATCTTGATAATAGAAGCCGTGTACTAGGAAATGGAGGAAAAAAGATTAAAAAAGCTGTATCTATGATAACTGGAGACACAATACCAGCCCTGATCACATGTATCAGAATTTTGTGGCTTGTATTCTATTGCCATAAACATATAAACACACTAAATTATATCATAGTTGTTTTTTTTTAAGTTGTTAAAGAAGAACATAAGGAACTTACAGACAAGAACAAATGAAAAGAGAAAAATCAAGCCTCATACAGAGCTCTTGCTTTTCTCTTATCTTTCCCTCCTCTTCACAGTTATGTTCTTAGCACAGTTGCCTATACTTATTGACTTCTCTTCCTCACATCCAAATGAAAAAGCTTTCTCATCTTGACAACCCAATGTGAAAGCTTTTTTAAAAATTATTTGCATGTTTACAAATATTTTTAAAGTTTTTATTTTAGTTCCATATAACATACAGTGCTATATTAGTTTCAGGTGTAAAATACAGTGATTCAACAATCTATATATCACCCTGTGCTGATCATGACAAGTGCACTCTTGAAACCCCATTATTTACTTAACTCCCCCACCCTCTCCTCTGGTAACCATCAGTTTGTTCTCTACAGTTAAGACTCTATTTCTTAATCTCTGTCTCTCTCTTTCTTTTTCTCTCTCTCCCTTTCTTGTTTTTCCCCTTTGCTCTTTTGTTTTGTTTCTTAAATTCAACATATGAGTGAAATCATATGGTATTTGTCTTTCTATGAGTGACTTATTCCCTTTTTTATTGTACCTTCTAGCTCCATCCACGTCATTGCAAATGGCAAAATTTCATTGTTTTATATGGCTGAATAATATTCCATTACACACACACACACACACACACACCACCTCTTCTTTATCTATTCATCAACTGATGAATGCTTGGACTGCTTCCAATATCTTGGCTAGTGTAAATAATGGTGCTATAAATGTAGGGATGCATATATCCCTTTGAGTTAATGTTTTTGTATTATTTACATAAATAACCAGTAGTGTGATTGCTGCATCATAAGGTAGTTCTACTTTTAACTTTTTGAAGAACTTCTATACCATTTACAACAGTGGCTGCACTAGTTTGTATTCCCACCAAACGTGCACAAGTATTCCTTTTTCTCCACACCCTTGCCAATACCGGTTGTTTCTTTTGTTGTTGATTTTAGCTATTCTGACAGGTGTGAGGTGAAACTTTATTGTAGTTTTGATGTGCATTTCCCTGATGATAAGTGATGATGCGAAGGTTTTCATGTGTCTGTTGGCCATCTGTATGTTTTCTTTGGAGAAATGTCTGTTTATGTTGTCTGCCTACCTTTGAATTATTTGTTTCTTGGGAGTTGAGTTTTACAAGTTCTTTACACATTTGGATATGAACCCCTTATCACATGTCATTTGCAAATATCTTCTCCCAATCTGTAGATTATCTTTTAGTTTGTTGATGGTTTCCTTCACTCTGCAGAAGTCTTGTGCTTTTGTTTTTGTTTTATTTTGATGAAGTCTCAATAGTTTATTTTTGCTTTCATTTCCTTTGCCTCAGGATACATACCTAGAAAAAAGTTCCTACAGCTGATGTCAAAGAAGTTACTGCCTTTATTTTCTAGAATTTTCATGGTTTCAAGTCTCACATTTATGTTTTTGATCTATTTTGAATTTACTTCGGTGTATGGTGTAAGAAAGTGGTCCAGTTTCTTTCTTTTGCATATTGCTGTGCTGTTTTCCCAACACCGTTTGTTGAACAGACTGTCCTTTTCCAGTTGGATATTCTTTCCTGCTTTGTCAATGATTAATTGACCATAGAGTTGTTGGTTCATTTCTGGGTTTTCTATTCTGTTCTTTTTTTTTTTTTTTTTTTAGTTTTTAGTTTTTGATGTAGTGTTTGCCTATAACACTCAGTGCTCCACTCAGTACGTGCCCTCTTTAACACCCATCACCAGGCTAACCCATCCCCCACCCCCTCCCCCTCTAAAACCCTCAGTTTGTTTCTCAGAGTCCATAGTCTTTCATGGTTCGTCTCCCCCTCCAATTCCCCCCCTTCATTTTTCTATTCTGTTCTATTGACCTATGTCTATTTTTTGTCACAGTACCATATTGTTTTGATTAATACAGCTTTGTAATGTAATTTGAAGTCTGGTATTTGTGATGCCTCCAGCTTTGCTTTTCCTAGATTGCTTTGGCTATTTGGCTATTTGGGTCTTTTGTGGTTCCATACAAATTTTAGTATTATTTATTCTAGTTCTGTGAGAAATGCTGGTGGCATTTTGCTAGGAATTGCATTAAATATGTAGATTTCTTTGGGTGATAGAGACATTTTAACAATACTTCTTCCATTTCATGAGTATGGAATGTCTTTCCTTTTCTTTGTGTTGTCTTCAATTTCTTTCATAAAAGTTTTCAGAATATAGATATTCTACCTCTTTGGTTAAGTTTATTCCTGGGTATCTTATGGCTTTTGGTACAATTGTAAGGGGGATTGTTTTCTTACTTTTTCTGTGTTTCATTACTGGTGTATAAATGTAACAGATTTATGTACATTCATTTTGTATCTCAAGACTTTACTAAATCCATTTATCAGTTCTAGCATATTCTGGTTGAGTTTTCTATATATACTATCATATCATTTGTAAACAGTGAAAGTTTTACTTCTGCCTTATCAATTTGAATGCATTTTATTTATTTTTAGAGTGAGGCTAAGTCTTCCAGTACTATGTTGAATGAAAGTGATGAGAGTGGACATACTTATCTTGTTCCTGATCTTAGCTGTGGGTTTTTAATATATGGCCTTTATTACTTTCATGTATGTTCCCTCTGAACCTGCTTTGTTGGAGGTTTTAAAATGAATGAATGTTGTACTTTGTCAAATGTTTCTCTGCTTCTATTGAAATGATCAAATGGTCCTTATTGTTTCTCTTATTGATGTGATTTATCACAATGATTGATTTGCAAATTAAACCACTCTTATAACTGAGGAATTAATCCCACTTGATCACAGTGAATGATAATTTTAATGTATTGTTGAATTTGGTTTGCTAGTATTTTGTTGAGATTTTTGCATCTATGTTCATCAGGGATACTGACCTACAGTTCTCTTCTTTGTGGCCTTTGTGGTGTTGTTATCTGGTTTTTATATTAATGTTGAACTCAAAGAATGAATTTTGGTTTTCCTCCCTTTTCTATTTTTTGAAATAGTGTGAGAAAAATAGGTATTAGCTCTTTTTAAAATGTTTGGTAGAATTTGCCTGTGAATTCATCTGATCCTGGACTTTTGTTTTTTGGGAATTTTTTGATTATTGATTTAATTTCTTTGCTGGTTGTTGGTCTGTACTAAATTTCTATTTCTTCCTGTTTCAGTTTTGGTAGTTTATATGTTTCTAGGAATTTATCCATTTCTTGCAGGTCTTCCAATTTGTTAGCATATGGTTTTTCATAATATTCTCTTATAATTGTTTGTATTTCTGTGGTGTTGGTTGTTATTTCTCCTCTTTCATTTGTTTTTGTTTATTTGAGTCACCTCTCTCTTTTTGATGAGTCTGCAGAGTGATTTATCAATTTGGTTAATCCTTGTGATTTTATTTATTTGAGTCCTTTCTTTTTTATCTTGAGAAGTCTGCCCAGAAATTTATCAATTTTATTGATTTTCTCAAAGAACAAGATCTTGATGTCATCAGTCTATTCTACTGTTTTTTGTTTTTTGTGTTTTTTTTTGTTTTGTTTTTTTAGTTTATATAACATTTATTTCTGCTTTAATCTTTAATATTTCCTTCCTTCTGCTGGATTAAGTGTTCTTTTTTGTTCTTTTTCTGACTCCATTAGGTGTAAGCTTAGGTTCTTTGAGATTTTTCTTGCTTCTTGAGGTACGGCATTATTGTTATAAACTTTCTTCTTAAAACAGCTTTTGTTTATCCCAAAGGTCTTACTGTTGTACTTTTATTTTCAGTTGTTCTCAGGTACTTTTTAATTTCTTCTTTCTTCTTTTATTTGCTGGTTTACCCATTCATTGTTTAGTAACATGTTATTTAGGCTCCATGTATTTGTGGTCTTTCCATATATATATATTTTTTTCCTTCTGAGTGAATTCTAGTTTCATAGTACTGTGGTCAAAAAAGATGCATGTTATGATTTTGATTTTCTTTTTTTTTTTCAATGTCAAAAATTTCTTAACGTTTGCTATACATAATTTGAGTTATTTTTTTCATATTATTATGTTATGTTAGTCACCATACAATACATCATTAGTTTTTGATGTGGTGATCCACGATCCATTGGTTTTCTATAACACCCAGAGCTCCATGCAGTACGTGTCCTCCTTAATAACCATCACCGGGCTAACCAATCCCCTCCCCTAAAACCGTGTTTGTTTCTCAGAGTCCATAGTCACTCATGGTTCATCTCTCCCTCTTATTCCCTCCCCCTTCCTTTTGCCCTTCCTTCTCCTAATGTCCTCCATGCTATTCCTTATGTTCCACAAATAAGTGAAACCATATGATAATTGACTTTCTCTGCTTGACTTATTTCACTTAGCATAATCTCCTCCAGTCCCATCCATGTTGATGTAAAAGTTGGGTAATCATCCTTTCCGATGGTTGAGTAATATTCCATTGTATATATGGAACACATCTTTATCCATTCATCTATTGAAGGGCATGTCGGCTCTTTCCACAGTTTGGCTATTGCGGACATTGCTGCTATGAACATTGGAGTGCATATGGCCCTTTTTTTCACTACATCTGTGTCTTTGGGGTAAATACCCAGGAGTGCAATTGCTGGGTCATTGCGTAGGTGTATTTTTAGTCTTTTCAGGAACCTCCACACTGTTTTCCAAAGTGGCTGTACCAACTTGCATTCCCACCAACAGTGTAAGAGGGTTCCCCTTTCTCCACAACCTCTCCAACATTTGTTGTTTCTTGCCTTGTCAATTTTTGCCATTCTAACTAGTTTAAGGTGGTATGTCAGTGTGGTTTTGATTTGAATTTCCCTGATGGCTAATAATGATGAACATTTTTTCATGTGTCTGTTAGCCATTTGTATGTCTTCCTCAGAGAAGTGTCTTTTCATGTCTTCTGCCCATTTTTTGACTTATTATTTGTTTTTTGGGTGTTGAGTTGGAGAAGTTCTTTATAGATCTTGGATACCAGCCCTTTATCTCTAGTGCCATTTGCAAATATCTTCTCCCATTCTGTGGGTTACCTCTTTGTTTTGTTGTCTGTGTCCTTTGTTGTACAGAAGATTTTTATCTTGATGAAGTCCCAAAAGTTCATTTTTGCTTCAGTTTCACTAGCTTTTGGAGATGTATTTTGAAAGAAGTTGCTGTGGCCAATGTCAAAGGGGTTACTGCCTATTCTCCTCTAGGATTTTGATGGATTCCTGTCTCGCATTGAGGTCTTTCATCCATTTTGAGTTTATCTTTGTGTATGGTGTTAGAGAATGGTCGAGTTTCATTCTTCTGCATGTGGCTGTCCAATTTTCCCAGCATCATTTATTGAAGAGACTGTCTTTTTCCATTGCATATTTTTTCCTGCATTGACAAAGATTATTTGACCATAGAGTTGAGGGTCCATATCTGGGCTCCCTATTCTTTTCCATTGCTCTATATGTTTGTTTTTTTGCCAGTACCATGCTGTCTTGGTGATCACAGCTTTGTAATATAGCTTAAATTCAGGCAACATGATGACCCCAGCTTTGTTTTTCTTTTTCAACATTTCCTTGGCAAATCGGGCTCTTTTCTGATTCCATACAAATTTTAGGATTGTTTGATCCAGCAATTTGAAAAATGTAATTGGAATTTTGATTGGGATGGCATTGAAGGTATAGACTGCTCTGGGTAGCATAGACATTTTAACAATGTTTATTCTTCCGATCCATGAGCATGGAATGTTTTTCCATCTTTTTGTGTCTTCTTCAATTTCTTTCATGAGTGTTTTGTAGTTCCTAGAGTATAGATTCTTTACCTCTTTGGTTGGGTTTATTCCAAGGTATCTTATGGTTTTTGGTGCTATTGTAAATGGAATCGATTCTCTAATTTCTTTTTCTACAGTTGCATTGTTAGTGTATAAGAAAGCAACTGATTTCTGTGCATTGATTTTGTATCTTGCCACATTACTGAATTGCTGTATGAGTTCTAGTAATTTTGGGGTGGAGTCTTTGGGGTTTTCCACATAAAGTATCATGTCGTCTGCAAAAAGAGAGAGTTTGACTTCTTCTTTGCCAATTTGAATACCTTTTATTTCTTTTTGTTGTCTGATTGCTTTTGCTAGGAATTTTAGTACTATTTTGCACAATAGTGGTGAGAGTGGGCATCCTTGTTGTGTTCCTGATCTTAAGGGAAAGGCTCTATGCTTTTCCCATTAAGGATGATAATTGCCATGAGTTTTTCATAGATGGCTTTTATGAACTTGAGGAATGTTCCTTCTATCCCTATACTCTGAAGAGTTTTAATCAGGAAAGGATGTTGTATTTTGTCAAATGCTTTTTCTGCATCAGTTGAGAGGACCATATGGTTCTTCTCCCTCCTCTTATTAATGTGTTCTATCACACTGATTGATTTGCGAATGTTGAACCACCCTTGCATCCCGGGCATAAATCCCACTTGGTCGTGGTGGATGAGCCTTTAATGTATTGTTGGATGCTATTTGCTAGGATTTTGTTGAGGATTTTGGAATCCATATTCATCAGGGATATCGGTCTGAAATTCTCCTTTTTGATGGGGTATTTGCCTGGTTTGGGGATTAAGGTAATGCTGGCCTCATAGAATGAGTTTGGATGTTTTCCTTCTGTTTCTATTTTTTTGTAACAGCTTCAGTAGAATAGGTATTATTTCTTCTTTGAATGTTTGGTAGAATTCCCCAGGGAATCCATCAGGCCCTGGACTCTTGTTTTGGGGGAGGTTTTTGATCACTGTTTCAATCTCGTTTCTGGTTATTGGCCTATTCAGGTTGTCAATTTCTTCCTGTTTCAGTCTTGGCAGCTTATAGGTTTCCAGGAAGGCCTCCATTTCATCCAGATTGCTCAGTTTATTGGTATATAGTTGTTGATAATAATTTCTAATAATTGTTTCTATTTCCTTGGTGTTAGTCACGATCTTTCCCCTTTCATTCATAAGTTTATTAATTTGGGTCCTTTCTCTTTTCTTTTGGATAAGTCTGGCCAGTGGTTTATCAATCTTATTAATTCTTTCAAAGAACAAGCTTCTAGTTTCATTGATCTGATCTACTGTGTTTCTGGTTTCTAATTCATTGATCTCTGCTCTAATCTTAATTATTTGTCTTCAAATGCGTGGCTTAGGCATCGTTTGATGTTTTTTCTCTAGTTCTTTAAGGTGTAAAGTTAGTTGGTGAATTTGGTATTTTTCTATTTTTTTGAGTGAGGATTGTATGGCTATGTATTTCCCCCCTTAGGACTGCCTTTGCAGTATCCCATAGGTTTTGGACTAATATGTTTTTGTTCTCATTGATTTCCTTTTTTTTTTTTTTTAAGATTTTCTTTATTTATTTGACAGAGAGAGACACAGCGAGAGAGGGAACACAAGCAGGGGGAGTGGGAGAGGGAGAAGCAGGCCTCCCGCGGAGCAGGGAGCCCAATGCGGGGCTCGATCCCAGGACCCTGGGATCATGATCTGAGCCGAAGGCAGACACCTAACGACTGAGCCACCCAGGTGCCCCTTCGTTCTCATTGATTTCCATGAATTGTTTAAGTTTTTTGATTTCCTGGTTGACCCAAACATTCTTGAGCAGAGTGGTCTTTAGCTTCCAAGTGTTTGAATTTCTTCCAAATTTTTTCTTGTGATTGAATTCCAGTTTTAAAGCATTATGGTTTGAGAATATGCAGGGAATAATCTCAATCTTTTGGTATCTGTTGAGACCTGATTTGTGACCCAGTATGTGGTCTGTTCTGGAGAAAGTTCCATGTGTGCTCGAGAAGAATGAGAATTCTGTTGTTTTAGGGTGGAATGTTCTGTAAATATCTATGAGGTCCATCTGGTCCAATGTATCATTCAAAGCTCTTGTTTCCTTGTTGATTTTCTGCTTAGATGATCTGTCCCTTGCTGAGAGTGGAGTATTGAGGTCTCGTACAATTAACATATTGTTATCAATATGACTCTTTATTTTGGTTAACAGTTGGCGTATATAGTTGGCTGCTCCCATGTTGGGGGCATAGATATTTACAACTGTTAGATCTTCTTGTTGGATAGACCCTTTAAGAATGATGTAGTGTCCTTTTGTGTCCCTAACTACAGTCTTTAATTTAAAATCTAATTTGTCTGATATAGGAATTGCTACCCCAGCTTTCTTTTGAGGTCTGCTGGCTTAAAAGGTGGATCTCCATCCCTTCACTTTCAGTCTGGATGTATCTTTAGCTTCCAAATGATTCTCTTGTAGACAGCATAAGGGTGGGTCTTGTCTTTTTATCCAACCTGCAACCCTGTGCCATTTTATGAAAGCATTTAGGCCATTCACTTTGAAAGTGATTAGTGAAAGATATGAATTAATTTTCATCATTTTGCCTGTGAAGACTTTGTTTTTATAGATTTTCCCTGTAAATATCTGTTGTATATCACTCTTGGGGTCTTTCTCCTTTTATAGAACCCCCTTAATATTTCTTGCCTGGCTGGCTTAATGGTCACATATTCTTTCAGTTTCTGCCAGTCTTGGAAACTTTGCATCTCTCCATCCATTCTAAATGACAGTCTTGCCGGATAAAGTATTCTTGGCTCATGTTCTTCTCATTTAGTACCCTGAATATGTCTTGCTAGCCCTTTCTGGTTTACCAGGTCTCTGTGGATAGGTGTGACGTTATCCTGATGTTCCTCCCTCTGTACGTAAGGAATCTCTTCCCCCTAACTGCCCTTAAGATGATTTCCTTGGTTCTAAGATTTGTGAGTTTTACTCTTACATGCCAGGGTGTTGGCCTGTTTTCCTTGATCTTGGGAGGGGTCCTCTCTGACTCTAGGACAAGAATGTTTGTTTCATTCCCCAGATTATGGAAGTTCTCAGCTACGATTTGCTCAAATATATCTTCTAGTCTTCTCTCTCTATCCACTCTCTCTGGGATTCCAATAATTCTGACATTGCAATGCTTCATGGTGTCACTTATTTCTCTGATTCTATTTTCATGGATTCTGAGGTGTTTTTCCCTGACCTCCTCTTTTCCCTTTTTATCTGTTAAATTGTCTTCCCTGTCACTGATTTGTTCTTCTGCCTCACTTACCCTAACTGTTAGATTATCTAGATTAGATTGGATCTCATTGATAGCATTTTTAAATTCTGCCAATTCAGCTTCATTTTTGCCCTTAGAGACTCTATGTTGTCATTAAGTGATTTCTCCATTCTAGCTATTGCCTTCACAATTGCTAGCCTGAATTCCATCTCTGACATCTTGGTTATAGCTTCATCCATTTGTAAATCTGCTGCATAAATCAGAATCTCTGAGTCTTTTCTATCTTGGGGGTTCCTCCTCCTAGTCATTCTGTTGATGGCTGGGTGAGGGAATGTATAGAGTCCAAATTATTGACCAGAACCCAAGCAAGATGCCCCTGTTTTCTAGGGACCTTAGGGTTGCTGGCTTCTTGTTTTTCCAACCTGTCTTCTGGGGGAGCGTCCTGCAGCACTGTTACTCAGGCAACCTCTTTTGGGCAGAGTTGCCCTGCCCCTCTGTGGCATGGAATGGGCTCAGTGGGAATCAGTTTACTGGGCTTTTGTTCTCTGGCGGCTTTCCCTGGCGGCTTTCTGCATCTTTTCCGAGAGTCTGAGCAGAAGAGACCATTTCCAACCCTCTGCCTCAGAGCAGAGAGATTGCAGTCTGTTCTTTAGTGAGCTTTCCAGGCCACAGTCTCTCCATTTCTGTCTGTGCTGCTATAAACTGCAGTGTCCTGCATTGTGCACCTCTCCGCAGCACTTCCAGTCCTGCCTCCAGGTCAGGGCATGTCTCTGCCCTTTGTGCTTCTAAAACCGCCAGCCACTCCCAGTTCACACGTGCAACCTCCCTGCTCTGGGTTTCCCTCCAGGAGCTGCCCTAAAGTCCTTTCCCCACTGCTACTGGACTGCGAGTCTGTGCCCCGTCCCCAGCACGTGAGTTCTTGCTCACCAGTGATGTAGGATCCCCATGGCCAGGCTCCCTCCCGCTGCCATTTATCCTCTGATATCTGCCCACGGAATCACGGCTCCCTGCTTCCTACCTCGAAAACCACCACCCGGGATATTCTGTTTGTAGAGATCCAGATCTATTTTGTTATATCTCAGGCTGATTTCATGGGTGCTCAGAGTGGTCTGGTAGATATCCAGCTCAATTCTGGGGACCAGTTGGAATAGGGTCCCCTAATCCTCTGCCATCTTTTCTCCTCCTGACTTTGATCTTCTTGAATATGTTGAGATTTATTTTGTGGGCTAATATGTGATCTATTTTGGAGAATGTCCCATGTGTGCTTGCAAAAAAATATGTATTCTGCTGTTTTAGGATGGAATGTTCTGTATATATCCGTTAAATCCATCTGTTCCAGTATGTCATTCATGACATTGTTTCTTTGTTGTTTTCTGTTTAGATGTTATATCTGTTGATGTAAGTGGAGTTCTAAAGTCCCATTCTATTATGTTATTATTCATTAGTTACTTTATATTTGTTATTGTTTTATGTATTTAGATGCTCCTATTTTGGGTACATAAATATTTGCAATTGTCATATTTTCTTGTTGGATTGTCCCCTTTATTATTATATAGTGTCATTTTTTGGTCTCTTCTTAGTCTATGTTTTAAAGTTTAGTTTGTCTGATAGAGGTATTGCTACTCTGGCTTTCTTTTGAAACCCATTTCATGATAGATGTTTCTCCATCCCCTCACTTTCAATCTGCAGGTGTCATTAAATCTAAAATGAGTCTTGTTGGCAGCATATAATAAGTCTCATTCTTTTATAACCATTCCATCACCCTAAATCTTTTGATTAGAGCCTTTAATCCATTTTTATTCAAAGTAATTATTGATAGAATTGTATTTATTGACATTTCATTATCCGTTTTGTGGTTGTTTCTGAAGATTTTCTTTCATCCTTTTTCTTTCATGGTTTGCTTATTTTCTTTAGTGATATATTTGGATTTTGTTCTCTTTACTGTTGCTTATTTATTTGTGGTTTTTGATACATGGCTACCACTAGGTTTATATATAAACTTTTCTGTATATAACCATCTGTAATAAGTTGATGGCAGTTTAAGTTTGAACCTATTCTTTACTTCTCTCTTCCCCACACTTTAGGTATACTTTACATCCTTCTATTTTGTGAGTTCCTTGAGAGAATTTTTACAGAAGTATTCATTTTTACTGCTTTATTGTTCCCTGACTTTATACTGTCACTATTGGTCTCTCCACTCAAAAGGTTCTCTTTAATATTTCTCACAGAGCTAGTTTAGAGGTCATGATCTCCTTTAGGTTTTGTTTGTCTCAGAAACTATCTGTCCTATTCTGAATGACAGCCTTGTTCAATAGAGTATTTTTGGCTACATATTTTTCCCATTATATACTTTGAATATATCATGCTTTCACTTCTGGCTTGCAAAGTTTCTGTTGAAAATTTCCAGTTAGCCTTATGGGTTTTCTCTTGTAAGTTACCTTCTTCTTTGTATTTGCTGATATTAAGAATTTTTCTTCTTTACTATATTTTGCAAATTTCATTACAGTATGTCTTGGTGTGTGTCTGCTTTTGTTGATTTTGGTGGCATTTCTCTGTGCCTCCTGGATCTGGATATCTGTTTCCTTCCCCAGATTAGGGAAGGTTTTGGATATTATTTTTTTGAAATAAAATTTGTGCCCCCTTTTCTTTCTCTTCTTCTTCTGGTACTTTTATAATATGAATGTTTTTACATTTGATGGAGTCACTGATTTCCCTATGGTTGTTCTCATTTTACATAATTATTTTTTTCAGCTTGATTATTTTCCTTCACTTTGTCTTCAAGGTCATTAATTCATTCCATCAAGTGTTTTTCTCATTTAGATTATTGAGCTCTTTATCTCTGCTTATTTTTTTAATGCTATGTTATTCCTTATCTTTGTGTTAAAGGTCTCACTCATGTCTTCCACTCTTTTCTTTAGTCCAGTGAGTATCCTTATGATCTTATGATAACTGCTTTAGAAAATTCTCTATCAGGAATGTTGCTCGGGTCTTTGTCCATGGCCTTGTCCTGTTCTTTCATTTGGGACGAATTTCTCTGTCTCCTCATTGTCTCTCTGTGTCTGTTTCTCTGTGTTAGTAAGGTCAGGTATGTCTTCTGGTCTTGAACATACTGACTTTATGAAGAAGAGGTCCTGGAGTGTTCTCCAGTGCAGAGTCTCCTGTTCACTAGAACCTGAAACTTCAGGAGAGCATCCTATGTGTGTTGCATATTCCCTGTTCCTTATGTGCCTGAGCTACTTTTCCTTTTAGTATAGTCATTTGTAGTGACTCTCTGCATTTTGTGGGCTATGCTTGTTCTGTTTGGTGTTAGTGGGACCCAGTCAGGCCACCCTGTGAGGGCATGCCCACTAGGAAACTTGGGAGGGAAGTAGCAGTGTTAGGAAAATTTGTCCGGGGACACTAGTCCTATACCAGGTCCTTGGAAGCACTGGGGTGATTGGGGCCTGTGTGCTGGGGCAGCCTGAGGTGCAAAGCTGGATAGGTCATGTGGTGATGGCTGGACACATCTGGCCCAGAGTGTGAAGGTAGCTGGGGCATATGTTTGGGGATGGCCTTTCAACTGGGTGTCTTTTATGGTGGCAATGGTGGGCCCAGCAGCTGGGTGGGACATAAGCATGGTTTTAACAAAATATGCTCAGAGCCCAGGGTTGAGGATAACAGGCTTGAAGTGGGCAGGTTCTCAGAAGAACTCCTGGGCATGGCGTACTGCTAGCAGTTTAGGGAGCAAGTGCCTGTGCAGCCCCACCTCCCACTGATGGCCCTCTGTTATGCTGGGAAGTGGGAAAGGAAAATGACACCTTCCATCTCCCTAGTTTTTGGAAAAGTCCCCCAACACACTCTGGTGTTATGCAAACTGTTATTTTTATGTTGTCTCTCCATGCAAGCTGCTGTCTTTTTAAGGAGGCAACCCAGCTATCACTCACTCTCCTGACTCTTCCAGTGCTAAGATAGCTTTTAAAGCTCCTGGATCCAAGACCCCTGGTTATACAAACTCATGGAATTCAGCTCCTCTGCTTTTCTGACTTCTTTAACCTTTAGATGCAGTTTCTTCTCCATATTTAGTTGTGGAGTTTGTTTGGCCAGTCTTTGGATTTCTCTCTGGTTTTTTGACTTGGATGTGGATAACATCAAGTTGTAAACATGGGCAAGGTGAGCTTATGGTCCTCCTACTCTACCATCTTCCCAAGTTTCTCCTCTCAAGAAAATCCTATTTTTTTTCTTGGTAAATTCTGTGTACTGTATTTTCCCATATCTAATTATCTACTCTGAAGCATATCCAACTCTTGACCATGCTCCCTTCCTTAAGCCATTCAGAGTTAAATATTTAGAACATTACAGACCAATGAATTATCTTTTCATGTATTCCATCAATTGCTTAAAATCATGCAACATTTTACTTTACTTCTTATCTGGACTTTGGCTTCTTGTATTTTTTTTTTATTAATTAAAGATTTTCTAACAGCCTTAGTAAAAGTATCTGTTAGGAAAGAAAATGCTATTATCTTATTTTCATTTTTTTTTTCTAATCTTCTTAATTATACTATCTGTTCCTTGGAGACTATTTTCCCCAGAGACATCCTTCTTGGGACCCTGCCTTCTACTGTTGCAGTTGGAATCAGTATCTCTCTAGATCTCTCCCCAGATCCCATTCTGACACTTTTCATTACTATTCTTTTGAGTTATGTCCACTTTTCCTCAATTTCAAGTCTTTTCTTCAGATCTCTCTCTCTCTTATTTTTACTGAAGTAGAGACTGCAGTTAAAACTTTAGAAAATGCATGCTTGCATAGTTGAAAATCAGGACACACACCACCATTTTAACATTTTGCCATATCTGGGCTCAAAATCATTTTCCTTCAGGATTTTGAATCAATATTCTGTTTTTTCTACATCAGAGTAGCTTATGAAAGAAAGGTTTGATGTCCTTATGATAATTATTTCTTTACTTATGGCCTGCCTTTCCTCCTCTGAATTTTTTTTCTGTTTTTGAGATTTCTTTATTCTTAATATTTCAAATAAGGATATTTTTAATTCATTTAAAAAAAAAAACACTTGAGGGACCCCTTCATTATGAAATTATGTGTACTTCAGTTCTTGAAATTTTTATTCTATTATTTTTACTTTTTGTCTTTATTTCATTCTCTTTTTTCCTTCTGGAACTCCATTTAGTTGAATATCTTAAATTAGTCTTCTATGCATTTTTTTTCATATCACCTCAACCTTTCTGCTTCATATCTACATCTTTGAAAGGGTTTTTTTTTTTAAGTATTTTATTGAATTTGAGAGGGGAGTACATGTTCATGCATAAACTATAACCTTTGCTGATCTTTGATTTTTTTTCATAACCTCATATTCATGTTTTAAGGTTACATCTTCTTGACTCTTTTTAAGTAAACCAATCAACATTTTATTTTGTTTATTTTTTAATCAATCTTTCATATTGAAGGTTTCCTCTATATGTCTGAATATTTTTGGATATTCATTCATTCTTGTGAATGATGTTCTAAATATTGATTGGGAACTCTGTGCATGAATGGATGTTGATGACTGTATGTTTTACTCTAAGTTGACCAGGGACCAAGAAAGTTTGTGTTGTTGTTGTTTGTTTGTTTTTTCACTATAGAAGTACCTAGGTATCTGTATCTGTAGACCTTTCCTCAGGAGCAGTTTTTGTTTTTTTGTTTTCTCCAGCAAAAATTTTTCTTCTGCCTTAGATATTTAAACCTGGCATAGGATGGTCCCAAACTTACCTCTTCCCACAGACACACTGAATATACAGCTATATATGGAATAACCCCTATAAAAAAAATTAAAGACCTGAAAACTGCCTGACTAGTTCTTCCACAACAAAAGATAAATGGATAAGACAGGCAGAGACACAGTCTTCCCAAAAGCCCCACTCTGGGCTTGGTGACCCAAACCCAATAGAGATCTCACAAAGCAGGATCTTTACACTGAGGAGTGAGGGTTTTGAGACACAGCCAGCATCTCAACCCTTGAAACCTGTACTAGAGAAGTAAAACCCCAAATATCTATGTTTGAAATGTCTGCTTTTGGCTTATTTTCAAGAGACCCAAAGGTTGTAGGAAACTGAGATACACTCTTAAAAAGCTCACATGCAAACTCAATTTCCCTGTGGTCCAGTGCAAAATCAGTAGTTTGTAAGTGCCTCAACTCTTTGTGAAGGAGATCCATTTGCTAATCCTATAGAGTCAGCCAGAGGGCAGGGACCTACTGGGACTCTCAGATGGAGGCTCTGGTGGACACCATTTTTGCATTCTATCTCTACCTGGCTAGTGCAGGCAGGGATGGCACAATTCCTGCAAACTCCCATTGCCCTGCTAAAGTCAGCAGGCAGGCCCCACTGCTGCACTTTTCAGCTGTCCTGCTAATGCCAGCAGGGATATGCAGTTTTGCACTCTAGCTGTCCTGCAAAAGGCTGCAAATGTATGCAGTTTATGCAGTTTTCCACTCTTCCACTGCTAAAGCTTGTGGGAACACCCTAACTGTACTCTTCAGCATCTCTGTTAAAGCCACTAAATACATTTAGTTCCTGCACTCTCCAGCTGTCCTGCCAAAGCTAGCAAGTGTATATAGTTTTTTTTTTAAGATTTTATTTATTTATTTGAGACAGAGAGAATGAGATACAGAGAGCATGAGAGGGAGGAGGGTCAGAGGGAGAAGCAGACTCCCCGCCGAGCAGGGAGCCTGATGCGGGACTCGATCCTGGGACTCCAGGACCATGACCTGAGCTGAAAGCAGTCGCTTAACCAACTAAGCCACCCAGGCGCCCCAAGTGTATATAGTTTTTGCACTCTATTTCTGCTTTGCTAAAGCTAGTGGGTGCACATGATTCCTGGACTCTCCCTCTGTCCTGTGAAAGTCAGGGGAATGATGCATGTCATCCCTGCACTCTTCTATTGCTCAGTTAATGTTGTCAGACAGGCAGGGTTCCTGTGATTTCACAGTGCCCTGCTAAAGTTGACAGGGACACACAATAACTCCACTTTCCCACTGTCCTGGTAAGATGAGCACGTGAACACAGTTCTTGCAGTCTCCCACAACCTGTTAAACCCAGTGAGCATACACTGCCCCTGCATTCTCCAGCTGTCTTGCTAAAGCCAGGGAACACACTCAGGCCAAATAGGGAACTTCCCTTGATCCTCTGGCTATAGCGGCAAAGAGGCTTGCATTCTTGAGTCCTAAAGGCTATAACAATCAGGAACACAGTTCTTGGTAGGCTACCATGACCAAGACATTGCACAGACACCAGACTAGCACATCTCCATGTTGGCTGGGGGATGCTTTATTTGTGCTCCCCCTAGGCCTTGCTGGTACCTCCCAGGGGGATTTATGCCCTAGCCTGAAACCTCAATTTTTGCATCTGTTGCCAAGAAGAAACCTTCAGATTGCCTGACCTGGAGGCTAGCAGGTTATATGGCTGTTGATCCATGCGACTGTATATTTTTACATACTTTAAGAGCTGAGACCTTAGAGCCTTGCTCCTAATCACCTTGAAACTAGGAGCTGACTAAGAGTCCTTCCTTTGGAAGATTGACAGGTCTTGGCATACCCACGAATTTTAGGATATATCAAGAACAAATTAGACTGCTTAGAGAATCACAAAGTCTCAAGAGACAAGCAAGAGCTAGGGGAAGGTTGAATAACAAGTTTCATCATCTACATAAGGCCAAACCATCAAAATTGGGAAGGTAGCCATTTCACCTAATATGTGTGAACAAACACACAGAGAAAAGCAAACTGAAGAAACTGAGGAATATGTTCCAAAATCAAAAGCAAGATAAACTTTAGGAAAATAAAATCTTAATAAAATAATAATTTACCTGATAAATAAAGGTAATGGTTATAAAGATGCTCACAGAACTTTATAAAGAATGGATGAACATAGTGAGAATGTCAACAAATGAAAGAACAACAAAATGATAGAAAATATAAGAAAGTATCAGGAAGAAGCTGAATAATGCAATGACTGCACTGAAAATGCACTAGAAGTTTACATAGGAGACTAGATAAAGTAGAGGGAAAGATTAGTGGGCTAGAAACAGGGCAGTGGAACTCACCCATACAGAACAACAAAAAAGAACAAGAATTTTAAAAAGTGAAGATAGCTTAAGGGACTAATGGGACAACATCAAATGGAAAAACATTTTCATTATAAGGGTCCCACAGGAGAAGAGATAGAGAAAGAGGTAGAAAATTTATTTAAAGAAATAGGGCGCCTGGGTGGCTCAGATGGTTAAGCGTCTGCCTTCGGCTCAGGTCATGATCCCAGGGTCCTGGGATTGAGTCCCGCATCGGGCTCCCTGCTCCTTGGGAGCCTGCTTCTCCCTCTGCCTCTCTCTCTCTCTGTCTCTCATGAATAAATAAATAAAATCTTTAAAAAAAATAAAAAATAAATAAAATAAAGAAATAAAGGCTGAAAAATATTTGTAATCTGAAGAAGGAAACAAACATCCAGATCCAAGAAGCCCAGAGTTCCCAATAAGATAAAACCAAAGATATTCATGCCAAGATGTATTATAATTAATATGTCAAAAGTTAAAGATAAGAGAGAATCTTCATAGCATCAAAAGAAAAACAACTTGCTACTATAAAGGAACCCTCACAAGACTATCAGATTTTATAACAGGAACTTTGCAGGTTAGAAGGGAGGGAGTGGTGTGATATATTCAAAGTTTAAAGTGAAAACAAAAACAAAAACTTCCAATCAAGAATGTTCTACCAGGAAAGGTTATCATTTATAATTGAAAGATAGATAAACTGTTTCAGAAAATCAAAAGTTAAAGGAGTGCATTACCACTAAACTGACCTTACAATAAATCTTAAAGGGATTTCTTTAAGTTGAAAAGAAAGAGCACTAATGAGTAACAAGAAAATATGTAAAAGTATACACATGACTAGTAAAAATATACACTAAATGTAGTAAATTAAACACCTATAAAGCTACTATAAAGGTTAAAAGATAAACAGTAAAAAATAGCAACTGCAAATATTAGTTAAGACATACACACAACAAAAGACTTAAAATGTGACAACAAAAGCATGCCTGGGTGGCTCAATCAGTTAAGTGTCTGCCTTCGGCTCAGGTCGTGATCCAGGAGTCCTGGGATGGAGTCCCACATCAGGCTCCCTGCTCAGTGGGGAGTCTTGCTTCTCCCTCTGACTCTCTCCACTCATGTGTTTTCTCTCTCTAGCTCCATCTCTTTCAAATAAATAAATAAAATCTTTAAAAAATAAAAAAGTTAAAATGTAACAAAAATATAAACATGTGTAGCAGAGGAAATGTAGTTTTAGAATGTGTTTAGATTTAAATTACTAACATCTTAAAATAGATTGTATGTAAAATGTACGTGCATGCATACATACAGGAAGTTATTTGTGACCCCCCTGGTAACCATAAAGCAAAAACCTATAGTAGATACACAAAAGATAATGACAGAGGAAACTAAAAATAACACTAAGGAAAGTCATAAACTTCAAGGGAAAAAAAGCAAAAGAAGAAGAAAGAAACAGAAGAGAACTACAAATCAACCAGAAAACCATTAACAAAATAGCCATAAGTATATTTATCAACAATTACTATAAGTATAAATGGACTAAATTCTTCAATCAAAAGACATAGGGTGACTGAACTGAATAAAGAAACAAGATCTATTTCTATGCTGCTTATAAGAAACACACTTCAGATGGAAATATACACAGACTAAAAGTGAAGGGATGTAGAAAGATGTTCATGAAAATGGAACTAAAAAAAATAGCTAGAGAAGAAATATTTTTATTGAACAAAATAAAGTTTTAAAAATACTGTAATAAAAGACAAACAAGGGGGGTGTCTGGGTGGCTCACTCAGTTAAGTGTCTGCCTTGGGCTCAGGTCATGATCCCAGGGTCCTGGTATTGAGCCTCTGACTGAGCAGGGAGAGTGCTTCTCCCTCTCCCTCTGCCCCTCCTCTTGCTCATGCTTTCTCTCACTATCTTTCTCTCTTAAATAAATAAATAAATAAATAAATAAATAAATAAATAAATAATAAATAAATAAATAAATAAAATATTTTTAAAAAGAGAGAAGCAAGGACATTATATAATGATAAAAGGGGCAGCTCAATACTAGGATATAATATTTGTAAATATTTATGCCCTCAACATTGAGTCACCCAAATATATGGAGCAAATATCAATAGAATTAGAGAGAAAAATATGCAATTATACAATAATAGTAGGCGTCCTTAATTCCCCACATACATCAGTGAATAGATCATCCAGACAGAAAATCAATAAGGAAACACCAACTTTAAATGACACAGTAGGCCAAATTGACTTAATGGATACATACAAAACATTCCATCCAAAAGCAGCAAAATACACATTCTTCTCAAGTGCACATGGAATATTTTCCAGTATATATCATGTGTTAGGCTGTAAAAAAGTTTCAGTAAATTTAAGATGATTGAAATTATATCAAACATCTTTTCTGACTACACTAATATGAAGCTGGAAATCAATTACAAGAGTAAAACTGGAAAAATCACAAATATGTGGAGATTAATTAACATGCTACTGAATAACTAAACTGTCAATAAAGAAATCTAAGAAGAAATGAAAAAATACTTTGAGAAAAAATGAAAATAGAAATACAACTTACCAAATTCTATGAAATGCAAGAAAAACACTTCTAAAAAGGAAGCTCATAGAAATATAAGCCTACCTCAATAACCAAGTAAATGTTCAAATTAAAAAAATCTAACTTTACACCTAAAGGAACTAGAGAAAGAAGAACAAATGAATCCCAAAGTTAGTAGAAGGAAGGAAATATCACAGATCACAGTAGAAATTAATTACAGATTAAAAAAACAAATGAAAGTGAGACCCGGTTCTTTAAAAAAAATCAATAAAATGGACAAACTTTTAGCTAGACTAACCAAGAAAAAAATAGAGTTCAAATAAACAAAATCAAAAATGAAAGAGAAATTACAATTGACACCTTAAAAATACCAAAGATTATAACAGGCCACTATGAACAATTATACACCAACAAATTAGAAAGTTAGAAAAAATGGATAAAAACCTAAAAACATACAATCTTCCCAGACTACATCATGAATAAATAGTAAATCTGAGTAGACTGATTACTACAAAATAATTTGAATCTGTCATCCACAAACTACCACCCCCCAAAAATTCGAAGGATCAGAGGGCTTTACAGGTAAATTTAACAAACATTCATTGAAGATGTAATGCCTATTTTCCTCAGATTCTTCTAAAACATTAAAGAGTATGGATCCCTTCCAAACTCCTTTTATGTAGCTATCATTAAACTGATAATTAAACCAGGTAATAACACCACAAAAAAAGAAAGAAAGAATATTATAGGGCAATATCTCTGGTAAGCATAGATACAAAATCCTTATCCAAATATTACTAAACCGAATTAACAGTACATTAAAAGTATCATACATGACAACCTAGTGAAATTAATTCCAGGGATACAAGGATGGTCCATCATTAACAAGTTAATCAACATGATACACCGCATTAACAAAATGAAGGGTAAAAATGATATGATCACTTCAATAGATGTGGAAAAAAATATTTGACAAAATTCAACATCCATTATGAAAAAAAACTCAACAAAATCAGTTTAGAAAGAACATACTTCAAAATAATAGAAGCCATTTTTGATAAGGTCACAACTATTATCATTCTCAAATGTGAAAACCTGAAAGCTTTTCATCTAAGATCAAGAAAAAGAACCCACCATCACCAATTTTATTCAACACAGATTTGGAAGTCCCAGCCAGAGAAATTAGGTAAGAAGAAAAATAATAAAAGGCATCCAAATTTCAAGAGGAAGTAGAAATTTTATTATTTGTGGGCAATATAATTTTATATAGAGAAAATCCTGAAGACGCCACTAAAAAACTGTTAGAACTAATAAACAAATTTAACAAACATGCAGAATACAAAACCAATATGCAAAAATCTGTTCCATTTTTTATACACTAATTAAAAACTATCAGATAGAGAAATGAAGAAAACAATCTCATTTACAATTGCACCAAAATGAATAAAATACTTAGAAATAAATTTAACCAAGGAGGTAAAAGACCTGTGCTCTAAAAACTATAAGACATTGATAAATTAAAGGCAACACAAATAAATTGAAATATATTCCATGCTCATGAACTAGAAGAATTAATATTATTAAAATGTCTATTCTACCCAAAGCAATCAATAATTTCAATGTTATATCCACCAAAATGCCAAAGGTATTTTTCACAAAACTGCAACGAAAAATCTTAAAATTTGTGTGGGAACACAAATCACCCCAAATAGCCAAAGCAATCTTGAAAAGAGAAAAAAGTTGGAGGTATATAATGGTCACAGATTTCAAACTATATTACTAAGTTATAGTATTAAAATAATATGATCCTGACATGGAAAAAATACATAAATCAAGGGAATAGAATAGAAAGTACAGAAGTAAACCCATGCATATATGGTGAATTAATTAATGAAAAATAGGGAAGAACATACAATGAGGAAAAGAAAATCTCTCTAATAAATGTTATTGCAAAAGCTGGACAGCTACATGCAAAAGAATGAAAGTGGAGTGTCATCTTACACGTTATACAAAAATAAATTCAAAATGAACTAATTACTTAAATATAAGAACTGAAACAATAACATTCCTAGAAGAAAACGTAGGCAGTAAACTCATTGAGATTGTTCTTAGCAATATTTTTTGGACCACTCTTCTCAGCCAAACACAATAAAAACTAAAACAAATCGGATTTCATCAAGCTAAAAAGGTTTATCCTTCTTTAAGAAAGACAACCAACTGAATGCAGATCATGCATTCAATAATGGGTTAATATCCAAATATATAAAGAAATTACACAACATAATGCCAACTAATAAGAACATAATTAAAGAATGGAAAGAGGGGAGGAGCAGCTAAGAGACCTAAATTTCATCTGGTCCCAGGAATTCAGCTAGTTATCAAACCATTCTGAACACCTATGAACTCAACAAGAGATGGAAGAAAAGAATAGCAGCAATTTTATGAACAGAAAAGTGACCACTTTCTGGAAGGGAGGATGTGGAGAGAAATGAATCCAAGGTGATATTTGGGAAGATAGACCATGGAGGAAGGGAACCTCCATCAGTTGGCTACCAGCAAGTGATAGAGCAGCAGAACACAAAATTGGAACTTTTAGAAGTCTGCTCTGCTGAGGGACATCACTCCAGTGGCTAAGTGGGGGGTGGAACCTTTGCTGGGACAGTGTGGTCTCAGGACCCTCGGGGTCACAGAAAGATCAGAGGTGCCTGAGTGTGGCAGAGCTCCCAGGTATTGGAGCAGGGAAGCCAGCTGCAAAGATGGAGATGAGGAGTGGGCTCTCAGCTTGGGGTTGCCATAAGCCATGATCCATGGTACAGTTGGGCCACTACTCTTTGAGCAGGGACCCAACAAGCAGCAGATCCAGGGAGACTCCCCTTCCTCCCCTGGGAGGATCAGCACCGGGGCACACCACAGGAATCTACTGGGTTTGGAGACTCAAAAAGGGGTCGTGTGCCAGAGATAGAAATGATCAGTCATAGGCCAAGTGAGCATGGATTGCAGCCAGAGACGAGGGAGACAGGAGTGACAAACTGCTTTTCTCTGAGTGTTCACTGAGGAGTGGGGCCCCGAGCTCTTGGCTCCTCTGGGGCCAGAGATTGGGAGGCTGCAATTTCTTTCTCATCCTCCAAAGCTGTACAGAAAGCTTTCATGGAACAAAAGCTACCTAGAGCAAACAAAAACAGATTACTTAGTCTGGCCCCAGGCAAGGGCCATGCAATTCCACCTAGGGCCAAGACACTTGAGAATCAGAGCAACAGGCCCCTCCCCCAGAAGATAAGCAAGAACATCCAGCCAAGACCAAGTTTATCGATCAATGAGAACTGCATGGCTTTTTTTCCTTGATTCTTTAGTCTTTCAAATTATTTTTTTTTCAATATTCTCTATTTTTTTTCTTTTTCTATTACTTTTTTAAAAATTATTCTTCTTTCCTTTTTCAACCAACATCTTACCAATCCCTTTTTAAAAATCTTTTTTAATTTTCATTTTTACAATCATATTCTATCTCTTCATTGTACTTAACCTTATTTTTTGTATATATATATATATAAGATTTTCTTTCTTTAGAATTTTGGGATACAGTTTCTTCCACCAGACCAAAATATACCCTAAATCTGGTGTATGGCTTTGTTTTAGTCACCCGCCTCATCACATTCTCTCTCTCTCTCTCTCTCTCTCTCTCTCTCTCTCTTTTTTAATATTTCTTCTTTCTTTTTTCAACCAACTTCTTATCAATTCTTTTTTAAAATCTTTTTTTTAGTTTTCATCTTTATATTCCTATTCCATCCCTTCATCATATTTACCCTTAGTTTTGTATATGTATAAATTATTCTTTCTTTAAAAATTTCGGGAGGCAGTTTCTTCACCAGCCTGATCATATTCTTCTTCTTCTTCTTCTTCTTCTTCTTCTTTTATACTGGAGAACTTCCCTAGTCTGGGGAAGGAAACAAGCATTCAAGATCAGGAAGCACAGAGAACTCCCCTCAAGATCAATAAAAATTGGTCAATACCCTGCATCTAATAGTAAAACTTACAAGTCTCAGACACAAAGAGAAAATCCTGAAAGCAGCTCAAGACAAGAGGTCTGTAACCTACAATGGTAGAAACATTAGTTTGGCAGTAGACCTATCCACAGAGACCTGGCCGGTCAGAAAGGACTGGCATGATATATTCAGGGCACTAAACGAGAAAAATATGCAGCCAAAAATACTATATCCAAATACACTGCCATTGAAAATAGAAGGAGAGATAAAAATCTTCCAGGACAAACAAAGACTAAAAGAATTTGTGAACACCAAACCAGCACTACAAGAAATATTGAAAGGGGTCCTCTAAGCAAAGAAAGAGCCTCAAAGTAACATAGAAAAGAAAGGAACAGAGAGAATATAGAGTAACAGTCACCTTACAGGCAATACAATAGCACTAAATTCATATCTTTCAAAACTTACCCTGATAGTAAATGGGCTAGATGCCCCAATCAAAAGACACAGGATATCAGATTGGATTAAAAAAAAAAAAAATCAAAACCCTCACTATAAAAGACCCATAGATATACTGTCTACAAGGCACTCATTTTAGACACAAAGACTCCCCCAGGTTTAAAGTGAGGGGGTGGAAAACAATTTACCATGATAATGGCCTTAAAAAAAAAAAAAAGCTGGGGTGGAAGTCCTTATATCAGACAAATTACATTTTAAACCAAAGACTATAATAAGAGATAAGGGAGGACACTATATCATACTTAAAGGGTCTATCCAAGAAGAAGATCTAACAATTGTAAATATTTATGCCCCTAACATGGGAGCAGCCAATTATATAAGCCAATTAATAATAAAAGCAAGGAAACACATTGACAACAATACAATAATAATAGGGGACTTTAATACCTACCTCATTGCAATGGACAGATCATCTAAGCAGAAGTTCAACAAGGAAAGAAGATCTTTAAATGATACATTGGACCAGAAGGATTTCACAGATATATTCAGAACATTCCATCCCAAAGCAACAGAATACTCATTCTTCTCAAGTTCCCATAGACCATTCTCCAGAATAGATCACATTCTGGGTGACAGATCAGGTCTCAATCAGTACCAAAAGTTTGGGATCGCTCCCTGCATATTTTCAGACCACAGTGCTTTGAAACTAGAACTCAGTCACAAGAGGAAAGTTGGAAAGAACTCAAATACATGGAGGTTAAGAGCATCCTACTAAAGAATGAATGGGCCAACCAGGAAATTAAAGAATTAAAAAAAATTTGTGGAAACAAATGAAAATGAAAACACAACTGTTCAAAATCTTTGGGATGCAGCAAAGGTGGTCTTAAGAGGAAAGTATATAACAATACAAGCCTTTCTCAAGAAGCAAAAAAGCTCTCAAATATACAACCTAACCCTACACCCAAAGGAGCTAGAGAAAGAACAGCAAATAAAGCCTAAACTCAGCAGCAGAAGAGAAATAATAAAGATCAGAGGGGAAATTAATGAAATAGAAACCAAAAGAACAGTTGAACAGATCAACAAAACTAGGAGCTGGTTCTTTGAAAAAATTAATAAAATTGAGAAATCCTTGGCCAGACTTATCAAAAAGAAAAGAGAAAGGACTAAAATAAATAAAATAATGAATGAAAGAGGAGAGATAACAACCAACATCAAAGAAATACAAACAATTATAAAAACATATTATGAGCAAATCTGTGCCAGCAAATTAGACAATCTGGAAGAAATGGATGCATTCCTAGAGACGTAAAAACTACCAAAACTCAACCAGGAAGAAATAAAAAAACCTGAACAGACCTATAACCACGAAGGAAATTGAAGCAGTCATCAAAAATCTCCCAAAAATCAAGAGCACAGGGCCAGATGGCTTCCCAGGGGAATTCTACGAAACATTTAAAGAAGAATTAATGCCTACTCTTCTGAAACTGTTCCAAAAAATAGAAATGGAAGGATAACTTCCAAACTCATTTTATGAGGCCAGCATTACCTTCATCCCCAAACCAGACAAAGACCCCATCAAAAAGGAGAACAACAGACCAATATCGCTGATGGACATAGATGCAAAAATTCTCACCAAAATCCTAGCCAAGAGGATCCAACAGTACATTAAAAGGATTATTCACCATGACCAATTGGGATTTATCCCTAGGCTGCAAGGTTGGTTCAACATCTGCAAATCAATCAATGTGATACAGTACATTAATAAAAGAAAGAACAAGAATGGTATGATACTCTCAATAGATGCAGAAAGCATTTGACAAAGTACAGCATCCTTTCTTGATTCAAACTCTTCACAGTGTAGGGATAGAAGGTGTATACCTCAACATCATAAAAGCCATTTATGAAAAAATCCACAGCAAATATCATTCTCAATGGGGAAAAAATGAGACCTTTTCCCCTAAGGTCAGGAACACAGCAGGGATGTCCACTATCACCATGGCTACTCAACATAGTACTAGAAGTCGTAGCCTCAGCAATCAGACAACAAAAAGAAATAAAATGCATCCGAATTGGCAAAGACGAAGTCAAACTCTCACTCTTTGCAGATATGATATTTATGTGGAAAACCCAAAACAGTTCACCCCAAAACAGCTAGAACACATACAGGAATTCAGTAAAGTGGCAGGATATAAAATTAATGCACAAAAATCAGTTGCATTTCTATACACCAACAATGAGACAGAAGAAAGAGAAATTAAGGACTCAATCCCATTTACAATTGCACCCCAAACCATAAGATACCTAGGAATAAATCTAACCAAATATGCAAAAAAATCTGTACTCAGAAAACTATAGAATACTCATGAAAGAAATTGAGGAGGGCACAAAGAAATGGAAAATGTTTCATTCTCATGGATTGCAAGAAAAATATTGTGAACATGTCTATACCACCTAGAGCAATCTACAGTTGTAATGCAATTCCTATCAAATACCATTAACTTTTTTCAAAGAAATGGAACAAATAATCCTGAAGTTTATATGGAACCAGAAGTGACCCCGAATAGCCAGAGGAATGTTGAAAAAAAAAAAAAAGCAAAGCTGCTGGCATTGCAATTCCGTACTTCAAGCTGTATTACAAAGCTGTAATCATCAAGAAAGTATGGCACTGGCACAAAATCAGACACATAGATCAATGGAACAGAATAGAGAGCCCAGAAATGGACCCTCAACTCTATGGTCAACTAATCTTTGACAAAGCAGGAAAGAATGTCCAATGGAAAACAGTCTCTTCAACAAATGGTATTGGGGAAATTGGACCGCCACATGCAGAAGAATGAAACTGGACCATTTCCTCACACCACACACAAAAATAGACTCAAAATGGATGAAAGATCTCAATGTAAGACAGGAATCCATCAAAATCCTCGAGGAAAACACAGGCACCAACCTCTTCCCCCTCAGCCGCAGCAACTTCTTCCTAGACACATTGCCAAAGGCAAGGGAAGCAAGGGCAAAAATGAACTATTGGGACTTCATCAAGTTAAAAAGCTTTTGCACAGCAAAGGAAACAGTCCACAAAACCAAAAGACAACTGACAAAATGGGAGAAGATATTTGCAAATGGCATATCAGTTAAAGGGCTAGTATCCAAAATCTATAAAGAACTTATCAAACTCAACACCCAAAGAACAAAGAATCCAATCAAGAAATGGGCAGAAGACATGAACAGACATTTCTGCCAAGAAGGCATTCAAATGTCCAACAGACACATGAAAATGTGTTTAACATCACTCGGCATCAGGGAAATTCAAATAAAATCCTGAATGAAATATCACCTCACACCAGTCAGAATGGCTAAAATTAACAAGTCAGGAAAGGACAGATATTGGTGGAGATGTGGAGAAAGGGGAACCCTCCTCCACTGTTGGTGGGAATGCAAGCTGGTGCAGCCACTCTGGAAAACAGTATGGAGGTTCCTCAAAAAGTTGAAAATAGAGCTATCCCATGACTCGGGAATTGCTCTACTGGATATTTACCCCAAATATACAAATGTAGTGATCGTAAGGGGCATGTGAACCCTAGTGTTTATAGCAGCAATGTCCACAATAGCCAAACTATGGAAGAGCCTAGATGTCCATCAACAGATGAATGGATAAAGATGTGATTGATACACACACACACACACACACACACACTGGAATATTATGCAGCCATCAAAGAAATGAAATCTTGCTATTTGCAATGACAAGGATGGAACTAGAGGGCATTATACTAAGCGAAATAAGTCAATCTGAGAAAGACAATTATCATATGATCTCACTGATATGAGGAATTTGAGAAACAAGACAGAGGATCATAGGGGAAGCAAGGGAAAAATGAAAGAAGACGAGACCAGAGAGGGAGACAAACCCTAAGAGACTCCTAATCTCAGGAAACAAACTGAGCATTGCTGGAGTAGATGGGTGTGGGAGGGATAAGGTGGCTGGGTGATGGGCATTGGGGGGGTATATGCTATGGTGAGCACTGTGAATTGTGTAAAACTGATGAATCACAGACCTGTACCCCTGAAACAAATAATACATTATATTTTAATTTTAAAAATGAATGGACAGAGGGCTTCCATAACAGTTTCCAAAGAAGACATATGATAAACAGGCACATGAAAAGATGTTCCGCATCACTAATCATCAGGGAAATGAAAATCAAAACAAAAAGGGATATCTCCTCACACTTGACAAAATGGCTGTTTTCAAAAATATAAAAAATAACAAGTGTTGGTGAGGTTGTGAAAAAAGAGAACACTCATTTTCTGTTGATGGGAGTGTAAATTGGTGCAGCCACTTTGGAAAATAGTATGGAGATTCCTATAAATTTTAAAATTAGAACTACCATATGAGGGGCGCCTGGGTGGCTCAGTTGGTTAAGCGACTGCCTTCGGCTCAGGTCATGATCCTGGAGTCCCGGGATCGAGTCCCACATCGGGCTTCCTGCTCAGCAAGGAGTCTGCCTCTCCCTCTGACCCTCCTCTCTCTCATGCTCTCTGTCTCTCATTCTCTCTCTCTCAAATAAATAAAAATCTTCAAAAAAAAAAAAAAAAGAACTACCATATGATCCAGGAATTCCACTTATGGGTATATATCAAGAAAGGAAAATATCAGTTTGAAGAGATGTAGATACATCTATGTTTTTTGCAGCATTAATCCCCTTTACCTATTTTTCCTGCCACACAACCCTTCCCCATTTGGTAACTAACACTTTGTTTCCTTTACCTATGAGGCTGTTTTTAGTTTGTTTTATTTACACATTATTTTTTAGATTCTACACATACGTGAAATTATATGGTATTTGTTTTTTCTGACTTATTTCACTTAACATAATACTTCCTATATCCATCCATATTCTCACAAATATAATATTATATATTTTATGCCTGAGTAGTATTCCATTTTATTGTATACCACATTTTCTTTATCCATTCATTTATCGATGAACACTAACATATTAAACAGTTAAATATAAGACCTGAAACCATGAAACGCCTAAAAGAAAACATATGAAAAAAGCTTTTGGACATAGGTGTTAGTGATGATTTTTTTTTTTTTTGAAATCACACCTAAAGCACAATCAACAAAATAAAAAAAATAAACAAGTGGGACTATATCAAACTAAAAAGCTGTGTCCAGCAAAAGAAACCATCAACAAAGTGAATAGACAACCTATGGAATGGGAAGAAGTATTTGCAAATCATATATATAATAAGAGGCTAATACACAGAGTATATAAAGAACTAATACAACTCAATAGCAATAAAAAATTAAATAATGATAATAATAATATAAATATTAGGCAAGCAGTACCCTGATACCAAAACCAGATAAAGACACCACTAAAAATGAGAACTACAGCCCAATATCCCAGATACACACAGATGGAAAATTTATCAATAAAATACTAGCAAACCAAATCCAACAATACATTAAAAGTATCATTCACCACAATAAAGTGGGATTCATTCCTGGGTTGCAAGTGTGGCTCAATATTTGCAAATCAATCAACATGACGCACCACATAAATAAAAGATAAGAACCATATGATCATTTCAATAGAGGCAGAAAAAGCATTTGACAAAAAAACAACATACATTCATGATAAAAATGCTCAACAAAGTAGTGTTAGAGGGACTATACCTCAACTTAATAAAGGCCATATGTGAAATAGCCACAGCTAACATTATCCTAAATGGGGAACAACTGAGATCTTTTCCTTTATGGTCGGGAATAAGACAGAGATATCCATTCTCTCCACTGTTATTTAACATAATACTGAAAGTCCTAACCACAGCAATCAGACAACAAAAAGAAATAAAAGGCATTGAAATCAATAAAGAAGTCAAACTTTCACTATTTGCACATGACATGATACTCTATATAGAAAACCCAAAACACTACACCAAAAAATCTGCTGGAATTGGTAAATGAAATCATTAAAGTCACAGGATAAAAAATCAATGGACAGAAATCTCTTGCATTTCTATACACCAATAATGAAGCAGCAGAAAGAGAAATTAAGGAATCACTTCCATTTACAATTGCACCAAAAGCCATACAATACCTAGAAATAAACATAACCAAAGAGGTGAAAGACTGTACTCTGAAAACTGTAAAACATGGATAAGAGAAATTGAAGACAACACAAAGAAATGCAAACACATTCCATACTCATTGATTGGAAAAACAAATATTGCTATAATGTCTATACTATCCAAAGTAATTTACACACTTAGTGCAATCCCTCTCAAAATACCACCAGCATTTTCACAGGGCTAGACTAAACAATCATAAATTTGTATGGAACCAAAAAATACCCAGAATAGATAAAGCAACCTTGAAAAATAAAAGCAAAGCTGAAGGCATCACAATTCCTGATTTCAAGTTACATTGCAAAGTTGTAGTGATCAAGACAGTGTAGTAATGCCACAAAAGTAGACACATAGATCAGTGGAACCAAACAGAAAACCTAGAAATAAACCTACAACTTTATGGTCAATTAATCTTTGACAAAGCAGGAAAGAATATCCAATCAGAAAAGGACAGTCTCCTCAACAAATAGTGTTGGGAAAACTGGACAACAACATGCAAAAGAATGAAGCTTGATCGCCTTCTTATACCATTCACAAAAATAAATTCAAAATAGATCAAAGACCTAAACATGAGACCTGAAACCATAAGAATCCTAGAAGAGAATACAGGGAGTAACTTCTTTGATATCAGCAGTAGCAACTTCTTTGTGGATAAATCTCTTCAGGCAAGGGAAACAAAAACATAAATAAACTATTGAGACTTCATCAAAATAAAAAGCTTCTGCACAGCCAAAAAAAAGTGGGGGTGCCTGGGTAGCTCAGTTAGTTGAGCGTCCAACTCTTGATTTTGACTCACGTCATGATCTCAGCATTGTGAGATCGAGCCCCACATCAGGCTCTGTGCTCAGTGCAGAGTTAGCTTGAGATTTTCTTGGTCCCTCTCCCTCTGCCCCTCCCCCATTCTTTCTCATAAGTAAATAAAATCTTTAAAAATAACACTCAACAAAACTAAACAGCAACTTATGAAATGGGAGAAGATATTTGCAAATGATGTATCTGATAAAGGGTTAGTATCCAAAACAAATAAAGAACTTATACAACTGAACAATCAGAAACCAAATCTTTAGTGCCCTTTATCTTTTCCAAGATTTCATTTTCTTTGCTTCTCTTTCTCTTTCCCCAAAGACATTTACTAAATAAGGATCATTCCTGATATCTATCAAATACATGAATTCATGCTAATCAAAATCTGTGCTGAGTGAAATGATATATTTTGTTTCTTTATCCATTTATACATTAGTAGACACAGACACATTTTGGCTCTTGTAAATAATGTAGCTATAGTGATTCAACCCTTCATTACCACACTAAGTACTCATCACATCAAGTGCACTCCTTAATCCTAATCACCTATTTAACCCATCTCCCCACTCACCTCAATTCTGGCAACCATCAGTTTGTTCTCTATAGTTAAGAGTCCCTATTTTAGATGATTAATAATACAGCCCTTATTAGTCTGCTTTACCTCTTTTTTTTTTTTTTTTAGTTTTTAAGCAGAATATCTAAGTATTGTCTGATACATCCTAATTTAGGAATCAGAAAATGTAACATAATGCATTAAAAACAAAGTATTAAAAATGCCTGTAAAAAGTAAAAAAAAAATCTGCTTCTTGTTTTGCCTTTCTCTCTTTTTTTCCTCTTTGCTCATTTGTCTTGTTTCTTAAATTCCACATATGACTGAAGTCGCATGGTATTTGTCTTTCTCTGACTGACTTATTTCACTTACCATAATACTCTCTAGCTCCATCCAGGTCCTTGCAAATGGGAAGATTTCATTCTTTTTTATGCCCATGTGATATTCCATTTTATACTTGTACCACATCTTCTTTATCCATTCATCAGTTGATGGACTCTTGGGTTGTTTCCATAATTTGGCTATCGTAGATAATGCTGCTATAAACATTATGTGCATGTATTCCTTTCAATTAATATTTTTGTATTCTTTGGGGTAAATACATAGCAGTGCAATTGCTGGATCATAGGGTAGTTCTATTTTTAACTTTTTGATGAATCTCCATACTGTTTTCCAGAGTGGCTGCACCAGTTTGCATTCCCACCAGCAGTGCATGAGGGTTCCCCTTTCTCCATATCCTCACCAACACTTGTTATTTCTTGTGTTGTTGATTTTAGCCATTCTGACAGATTTGAGGTGATATCTCATTGTAGTTTTGATTTGTATTTCCCTGATGATGTGTGCTATTGAGCATCTTTTCATGTGTCTGTTTGTCATATGGATGATTTCTTTGGAAAAATGTCTCTTCATGTCTTCTGCCCATTTTTAACTGAATTATTTGTTTTTTGGTTGTTCAGTTGTATAAGTTCTTTATTTTGGATTCTAACCCTTTATCAGATATATCATTTGTACTAAAGACAAATTTCAGCAAGAACTGTTTCCCATAGTTCTAGCCCCATACAAAAAGATATTTATTTTGTTTTGTTTTGCTTTATGGTTATTGTTATATTTTCTCTTTAGCTTCCTTGTCCTTTTTTTTTAAATTAAGTTTTAATTTTAATTCCAGTATAGCTAACATATAGTTTTAGGTGTGTGATACAGTGATTCAACAATTCTATACATTAATCAGTGCTCATCATGATAAGTGCACTCTTTAATCCCCATTATCCATTTCATTCATTCTACCCACCTCCCCTCTGTCAACCATCCATTTTTTCTCTATAGTTAAGAGTCTGTTTCTTGGTTTGTCTCTCTTTTTATTCCTTCACTCATTTATTTTGTTTCTCAAATCCCATATATGAGTGAAATCATATGGTATTTATCTTCCTCTGACTGACTGCTTTTGCCTAGCATTATATTCTGGTTTCTCTTCAGACTGTATAAATCTTTTGCCTTTTACTTCTCCTTGTCTTATATTTCTTTCCCTCAAAGGCAGGCCAGGAACTACTTTTTCCCAAGGCAGTAGAATAAAGTTGTGTCTCCCAATGTCTCTATAATGCATAATTCATTGTTGGTATTTAACAAATATTAAATAGTATCATCACAATAATTCAATGCCTACTGAAATATAATGTTCAGTGAATTAAATGAGGCAGTTACATTCAGCCTAAATGATCTTGAGTAAATTAGAAGCAAGATAAATACAGTCAGAGCAAAGCATGTTTTGACTTTTAAGTACTCCAGTTTTGGATTAATTTGGCTTTCTTTGTACTTGTTAAGCTTCCCATACTTCTATCCTTTTGGCAATAATCCCATATGCTTAAAAAGGAAAGAAAGTCATTATCTATCCTCCTTCGAATTATCTTCTCATAAGCGACCTGAGTCAGCTGTGATTCTCATGTCTTACATATAACAGTGGTTAAGGGAGCTAAGTCAACAGGCAGGTCTAATTCAAGATCCAGGTCTGTCATTTATTACTTGTGTGACCTTAGATATAAATTGTATATTTTCTCTGCGTTTCCATTTCTTCACCTACAAAACAGAGATATGGTATCATCTACTTCATAGATCATTGTGAAAATTAAGAATATCACAAATACAATGAAATGTTAGATAATGGATACTTCTAATGTTTTTTATGGTCTAATTAAGTATCAAAAGTGGCTGGCAAAGATGTTGGCAACATGATGAAAATAATTCCACGTGTGTTACTATCTACTGGCCTTAACCTTAATCAGGCAGCTTGATCTGCTCCTCCGTGGTTGTACAATTAGCATTTCCCAGAAACATTCCAAAAAGTACTCCCACACACACTCTTATGTACTTCACATATCCCTAGATAAACATACTTCAATGACTCCAAATAAAACATCAGCATTTATATCCAGACTTTTCATCCTTTCATCTGCTCATTAAACATTAGATAGATCCTACTATGTGTCAAACATTTTGTTAGGCTCTTGAAATAAATAATTATTTATATATAGTTTGTGAACTCAAGTAGTTCATAGTCTGATAAGTAATATTAAAAACAACATTATGGTGGTGATCATACTGCAGTATGTAAGTGTATGTAAGTATTAAACAACACATTAATGTTGTTTATTAAACTTAAACTTATTCAATGTTCTATGTCAATTTGTCAATTTTATCTCAATAAGTTGGAGAAAACAATAAACATAACTGGAATTTATTAAGTTCTTATTATAGGCTTAGCTCAGAGATTAAGTTATTTGTCCAGGTGAGGTCTAGTGTGACAATTTAGAAGTAGTGGTAAATTTGTGATTTGAATAACAACTGTTTGTTTACTCTTAATGTGATTAATTTGTAAATACTTCAGGAACTTTAGGGCGCCTGGGTGGCTCAGTCGCTAAGCGTCTGCTTTTGGCTCCTAAGCGTCTGCCTTTGGCTCAGGTCATGATCCCAGTGTCCTTGGATCGAGCCCTGCATGGGGCCCCCTGCTCCGCAAGGAAGCCTGCTTCTCACTCTCCCACTCCCCCTGCTTGTGTTCCCTCTCTCGCTGTGTCTCTCTCTCTCTGTCAAAATAAATAAATAAAATCTTAAAAAAAAAAAAAAACAACTCAGGAACGTTAGCCTCAAAGTCTATCTCTTGCTGTTACTTCTGCCAGGAATATTCTTCTATGTTTCCACTATATTTCTTATGATGATTCTTCTAATCCTTCAGATTTTAGCTTTAAATGTCATCTCATCAGAGAAGTCTTCTCTGTTCATCCTATCTAAAATACTGTCACTTTCTTGGGACACCTGGGTGGCTCAGTCAGCTAAGCAACTGCCTTCAGCTCAGGTCATGATCCCAGAGTCCTGAGATCTAGTCCCACATGGGGCTCTCTGCTCAGTGAGGAGTCTGCTTCTCCCTCTACTCTTCCCCCTGCTCCTGCTTTCTCTCGCTATCTCTCTCTCTCTCTCTCTCAAATGAATAAAGAAATAAAATCTTAAAATACTGCCACTTTCTTATCCTCTAATTCAACATATTATTTTTCTTTATCCTTCTTACATTGTTTGTTACATTATTTTATGTGTTTATTTACTTTTTAAAAAAATTTTCTGACTCCCCCACAGGCTCCATGAATGTTGGGAGCTTGTATTTTCTTCACCACTGTTTTCACAATACTTATCTATGTCTTTGGGACATAGTAGGTACTTAGTGCATATTGAATCAGTGAATGAAAGGATATTCTAAGACAGGAGGCCTAAGAAAATGTTATTCTACTCTAAACCTCTACATTCTTTGAAACCCAAAGAAAATAAATAATTACCATTCCTGTTATGACATGATGAGGTAATTTCTAGGTTGTGTAATTTGTTCCCTTATATTAACACTTTTGATCTTGTTAAAGCTAATTCCATTAAGACAGTCCTCTACCCAAGTGATACATAGTTTTCAAACTTTCAAAAGAAATGATTTTCTAGCTGTTCACAAATGATCAGTCTTCAGTTATTTTACGGTAAAGATTTATAAAGAAAGTATAGAAGCATGATCTTTTAATATATTAAAATGACACTTGGTCTCAACTGTATTAACTTAGAACAGTAATAAATTTTCATAACAGTGAGTAAAGGTTTGGTTCATAATTTTCCATGTGTTACATTATAAGTAAAATTGTTCAATGGATATTCTTTTCAGATTGCCTTTTTCCCATTTTAAATCCTGCCTATAGGAGAAATTTAGCCTTGTGTACCTCACAGTTTAAAGCTTCTGATTTTTTTCTGATTTTTTCTTTCACATTTTTTTCTTTCCTTTCTTACATCTGTCTAAGCAGCCTATAACAGAGCACATACACTTTCCCTCTATAATACCACTCACTCCTTCATTTTTTAAGTACTCTAGTACCCCAAAATTCCTTTCAACAGAATTTTTGGGCCAGAAACATTATAACACAAAACTCAAAACATTTCAGTATGTTGCCATTTCAACAGTGAACTAAGCACATTTTCCACTGCCACTCTTTCTCAAACCTTTATAGAATGATGAGTATTTTTTAATTGCATAAGTGAGAGAAGGAACAGAATCATGAGATAATGAGAGCATATTGACAAAATAGAACAAAGTGTGTGTACAAGTGTTGATATAAGATCCATTCTTCCCAGGGGAACAGCAGAGAGGCTCTACAAAGGACAGAACTTGTGAATAATATGGGGCTGAAAACAGGGCAGCACCACTACTTAGCAGCCTTCCATACATGCACACAGAAACACACACACCCCTTGTTGAGTGATTTCCAACTTGGTACTTACATGCAGGCAAAATACATAAGATCATTTTCTAACAAAATAAATAAAATACCTGCACATAACTAGGGCTCCCAGTGTGGGATAATATACCTGACTAAAGATCTCCTCATTTTGTCACTTAAAGGGGGTTCCCACACTCTACCCCATGTTGTATTGGCAGACTCCACATACTTGTACCTTAAATGAAATCTTGTAAATTGACACATCTTACCCATATACACAGATCCCACTTCCAAACTTCACTTTAATGAAAGAAAGCAACCACAAACAGATTTATACACAAAGAAGCAAATAGAATTCATACCAATTACCTGTAAGTAAGCAGACATAAACAATGTGTATGATAGATGATCATAAGTATCCTAGACAGAATGTAAAAAGAAATAGAGGCCAATAAATAATCATTAGATAGAGAAACATGAAAAAATAATGGAGTAAGAAATTCTAAACTCCCATTCCTTCACAGAAACATCAAAAAACAACCAGAAACTGTCAAACTCAACTATGTCAGATCTATGAAAAATAGTCTGAGGTATACAACAACCAAGGACATGCTCAATCAAGAAAAAATCAACGTGAAAATGAGAAACAAAACACATATGAGACACATAAAGTAGGTAAATGGCAATAGTAAGACTTTCCTTACCACTAATTTAAATGCAAATGGGTAAAATTTTCCAATTAAAAAGCACATAATGGAAGAATACGTAAAATGACATGACCCGTTTATATACCATCTGCAAGAGACTAATTTTAGATGCAAAAAAATCCAGTGGTGGAAAGTAAATGGATAGAAAAAGTTATTCCAAGAAAAGATTAACCAAACAAGAGCTGGAGTAATTACCTAAATAGATATTAATAATAAAAGTTTACAAGAAACCAAGAAGGATATTATATGTTGATTAAGGCTCAATTCATCAAGAAGATATAACAAGCATAAATATACACATATGTAAAAATAAAGCCCCAAAATAAAAGAAGCAAAAATTGACAAAATTAAGAAGGAAAAAAAAAATAGAGATCTAGAATAATAAATGGAGACTTCAACATCTCATTCTCATAAATGGAATAAACAAGACAGGGGTAAAATAATGAAATAAAAGACAACACTATAAAACAATTAGACTTACCAGAAATATAAGGAACACTCTACATAATAACAGCAGAATACTAATTATTTCCAAGTGCATATAGACCATTCTCCAGAATAAACCAAATGTTGAGCCACAAAATAAGTCTTAACAAATTTAAAAAGTTTGAGGTCATATAAAGTACCCTTCTGACCACAGTGGAATAAAACTAGAAACAAAGACACCAAAAGCCATAAGATAACTAGGAATAAACCTAACCAAAGAAGTAAAAGGCCTGTACTCTGAAAACTATAAAACATTAATGAAAGATATTGGAGATGACACAAAGAAATGGAATCACATTCCATGCTCATGGATTAGAACAAATATTCTTAAAATGTCTGTACTACCCAAAGCAATCTGCACATGTAACAATCCTTATCTAAATACCAACAGCATTTTTCACAGAGCTAGAACAAACAATCCTAAAATTTGTATGGAACCACAAAAGACCCCAAATAGCCAAAGCAATCTTGAAAAAGCAAAGCAAAGCTGAACTTCAAGTTGTATTTCAAAGCTGTAGTGATCTAGACGGTATGGTACTGGCACACACAGAAATGGATGCATAGATCAATAGAACAGAATAGAAAACCCAAAAATGAACCCACAACTCCATGGTAAATTAATTTTTGACAAAGCAGGAAAGAATGTCCAATGGGAAAAAGATAGTGTCTTCAACAAATGGTGTTAGGAAGAGAGGACAGAAACATGCAAAAGAATGAAACTGGACCACTTTCCTACACCGTACACAAAAATTAATTCAAAATAGATTGAAGACCTAAATGTGAGACAGGAAACCATTAAAATCCTAGAGGAGAACACAAGCAGTAAACTCTTTGACGTTGACTATAGCAACTTCTTTTTTTTTTTTTTTTAAGATTTACTTATTTTAGAGAGGGGGAGGGACAGAGTGAGAGGGGGAGAGAGAGAGAGAAGCAGACTCCCCACTGAGCACAGAACCCTACATGGGGCTCAATCTCATGACACTGAGATCATGACCTGAGCTGAAATCAAGAGTCAGATGATCAACTTACTGAGCCACCCAGGTGCCCTGGGTATAGAAACTTCTTATTACATATGTCTCCTGAGGCAAGGGAAACAAAGGCAAAAATGAACTATTGGGACTTCTTCAAGATAAAAAGCTTCTGCACAGAACAAAAAATCAACAAAACTAAAAAGCAACCTTCAGAATGGGAAAGAAGATATTTGCAAGTGACATAGCTGATAAAGGGTTAGTATCCGAAATCTGTAAAGAACTTATAAATCTCAAGATCCAGAAAACAAATAATCCAGTTAAAAAGTGAGCAGACAACATGAAGAAACATTTTTTTCTAAAGAAATCATCCATATGGCAAACAGACACATGAAAAATGCTCAATATCACTCATCAGGGAAATACAAATCAAAACTACAATGAGATATCACCTCAAACTTGTCAGAATGGCTAAAATTAACAAAAAAGGAAATAACAGGTGTTGGTGATGATGTGGAGAAAGAGGAACCCTTTTATACCATCGGTGGGGATGCAAACTGGTACAGTCACTCTGGAAAATAGTATGGAGTTTCCTGAAAAAGTTAAAAATAGAACTACCCTACCATCCAACAGTTACACTACTAGGTACTTACCCAAAGGTGTTACAAAAAAAATTAATTTGAAGGAATACATGAACCCTGATGTTTATAGCAACATTTTCAACAAGAGCCAAATTATGGAAAAAGCCCAAATGTCCATCAACTGATGAGTGGATGAAGATGTGGTATATATACAATTGAATATCACTCAGCAATGAAAATGAATGAAATATTGCCATTTGCAAGGACATGGATGGAGCTAGAGAGTATTATGCTAAGTGAAATAAGTCAATTGGAGAAAGACAAACACCATATGATTTCACTTTTATGTGGAATTAAAGAAATGAAACAAGTGATCATAGTAGCAAAAATAGGCAAGCCAAGAAACAAATTCTTAGCTATAGAGAACAAAATGATGACTATCAGAGGGGAGATGGGTGGAGGGATTGGTTAAACAGTTGACAGGGATTAAGGAGTGTACTTGTGATGAGCACTGAGTGTTATACGTAAGTGTTGAATCACTAAGTTGTACACCTGAAACTAAAATTACATTGTATGTTAACTAACTGGAATTTAAATAAAAACTAAAAAAATACCTAGAAATTAATGACAGAAATAAAATTAGAAAATTTACAAGTATGTGAAAATAAATAACAACCACTTAAATAACTAACATGTCAAAAGACAAATCGCAAGATGAATTAGAAAATACCTCAATGCAAATGAATAAATGATAAAAACACAAGGTAAAAAAACTCTTGGGATGCAGCAAAAACAGGGATAAGGTAGAAATTTAAGGTCACAAAGGAATTTATTAAAAAGATCTTAAATAAATAACCCAACAGTACATCTTAAAGAATTAGACAATGAAAAGCAAACCAAACTCAAAAGTAGCACAGGGAAGAAAATACTGCTATTAAAGTGGAGCTAAATGAAATAGAAAAAGAATAATAGAGAAAATCAACACAACCAAATTTGTGTATTTTTTAAATCAACAAACTGGCAACCATTTAGTTAGATTAAACAAAAAATAGAGAAGGCTCAAGTTATTAAATTCAGTCACAAAAGAGGGATGTTACTATTAATGCTTTCATAAATAAAAAGGATTATGAGAATACTATGAACATCCATATGACACTAATTTGAATATCTAGATTAAGTGGATCAATTCTGAAAACCACACACACTACCAAAATGAATTCAGGAAGAAATAGAAAATCTTAGTAGACCTATAACAAGTAAGAAGATCAAATCCCTAATAAAAACCTCCCCAAAATAAAAACCCAGTACCAAGTGGTTTCATTGGTAAATTCTACCAAAAATTAAAAAAAAAAAAAAGAAAAAAGAATGAACATGAATTTTTCTCAAATGTTTCCCCAAAAATGTACCAGGAAAGAACATTTTCAAACTCATTCTCTGAGGCCAGCATTGCCCCAGTATCAAAGTCAGAAAAAGACACTGCAAGAAGAGAAAACTGAAGATCAATATCCCTTATAAACATAGATTCAGAAATCCTCAATATCTGAAACTAATGATGTACTATATGTTGGCTATTTGAATTTAATATATTTTTTAAATATTTTATTTATTTATTTATTAGAGAGTGAGCGAGAGAGAAACAGCATGAGAGGGAAGAGGGTCAGAGGGAGAAGCAGGCTTCCCGCTGAGCCGGGAGCCTGATGTGGGACTCGATCCCAGGACTCCAAGATCATGACCTGAGCCGAAGGCAGTCGCTTAACCAACTGAGCCACCCAGGCGCCCTTGAATTTAATAATTTTTTTAATGGGTAAAAAAAGAGAAATCCTCAACAAAACACTAGCAAATCTAAAAAAAAAAAAAATACTAGCAAATCTAATTCAACAACATATTAAAATAACTACACAGTGACCAATTAGGATTTATCTCAGGAGTGTAAGGGTGCTTTAACATATGAAAAATAATCAATGTAATGCACCACAGAAATAGATTGAAGGAAAAAAAAATGACCCTACCAATTGTTGCAGAATATACATTTGACAAAACCAGGCACCCTTTCTTGATAAAAACATTCAGTAAACAAGTAATATGAGGGAATTTTCTCAATATGATAAAAGCCATATAGGAAAAACCCACAGCTTACACCATACTCAAAGGTGAAAGACTGAATATTTTCCCTTAAGATCAGGAATAAGACAAGATGCCTGCTTTTGCCACTTGTATTCAACATATTACTGGAAATTCCAGTTAGAGCAATTAGACAAGAAAAAGGAAATAAAATGCTTTCAATTTGGGAAGGAAGTCATAAAACTATATTCTCAGATGATATGATTTTATTTCTAGTACACCCTAAAGAATACACACACACACACACACACACACATCCTGTTATAACTCATAAATTCAGCAAAATTGCAGTATGCAGAATCAACATGCAAAAAATCAGCTATACTACCACATACTAGCATAAACAACCTCTAAAGGAAATTGAGAAAATAATTATTTACAATAATATCAAAATTTATCAGAAATAAATTTGGGGTGCCTGGGTGGCTCAGTCGGTTAAGCGACTGCCTTCGGCTCAGGTCATGATCCTGGAGTCCCGGGATCGAGTCCTGCATCGGGCTCCCTGCTCAGTGGAGAGTCTGCTTCTCCCTCTGACCCTCCTCCCTCTCATGCTCTCTGTCTCTCATTCTCTCTCTCTCAAATAAATAAAATCTTAAAAAAAAATTTAAAAAAAGAAATAAATTTAATTAAGACATCAAAAGACTTGTGTACTGAAAAGTACAAAATATTGCTTAAAGATGAAGACATAAGTAAATACAGTCATCCTGTGTTTATGAATTAGAATATTTAATATTGTTAAGATGTGTATATTATTCAAAGTGATCTGTAGATTCAAGGCAGTCCCCATCAAAATCTCAATGGTGTTTATTTAAAAAAATGGAAAACAAAAACATCCTAAAGTTCAGGGAATTTCGAGAGACCTCAAATAGCCAAAACAATTTTGAAAAAGACCAAAGTTGGGGAACTCAAACTTCCAGATTTCAAAAATTACCGCAAATTGATAGTACTCAGAAGAATGTAAAACTAGCATAAGGACAGACATAAAGACCAATGGAATTGAATGGGGATTCTAGAAATAAATCCACACATATAAGGTCCATTGATTTTCAACAAGAGTCCCAAGTTTATTTAATGGGGAAAGAACAAGAAATGATAGGAAAACTGGGTATACCAAAATATAAGTGAAAAGAGTGGACTTTGACTTTTTTTCTTATACCAAATACAAAAATTAACAAAAAAAATGGATCAAAACCCTAAATTTAGAAGCTACAACTATAAAATTTATAGAGGCAAACTTGAATTATGTTGAATTTGGCAATGTTTCTTTAGTATGAAATGAAGAAGAAAAAGAACAAAAGGAAAAGCTTCATTAAAATTAAAATAACTTTTGTGCATAAAATAACACTCTCAGGAAAGTGAAAAGACTGCACAAAATAAAATATTTGAAAATCATATATCTTCTGAGAGATTAATATTCTGAAAATATTAAGAACAATTCAACAATATTTACAACTTAATATCAAGAAGAAACAGTACCCGATTAGGAAATGGACAGAGAACCTGAATGGATATTTCTCCAAAGAAGACATAAAAATGGCCAATAAGTACAAGAAAGAATTCTCAACATGAGGATATATGGTATCTCAGGGAGTAGTAAACTAGAAAGGCAAACATTAAAGTGAAGTCACAGATATTTCTTTTTTTTTTTTTTTTAAGATTTTATTTATTTATTTGACAGAGAGAGACACAGCGAGAGAGGGAACACAAGCAGGGGGAGTGGGAGAGGGAGAAGCAGACTCCCCGCAGAGCAGGGAGCCCGATGCGGTACTTGATCCCAGGACCCTGGGATCATGACCTGAGCCGAAGGCAGTCGCTCAACTGACTGAGCCACCCAGGCGCCCCACAGATATTTCTTTTAATTTGACCTTCCTTTCTCATTGAGTAAAGCCATCCAGCATCTACTCCAGAATATGAAAAAAACAGTTGTAAGTAACAAAGGATAAAAGGTTTTGGACTCAGACATTCCAAGGAATCCACCACTTTCTAGCTAAATAGTCTGTGCAAGGGATTCTGGCTCTTTTAGCCTCAGTTATCTTATCTGAAATATGATAATAATAAATGTCTCCCCACAGTAATGCACCTATTAATTGAGATATGATGTAGAGCAACTAGCCCAATAAATGATGACTGATAATATCTAACATAGTAGTAAAATCATCCTCCTTTTTATATATATATATATATATATTTTTTGTCTATATAACAACACAAAGCTAGGAGATTTTTGCTCTTAGCAGACATGGAAAAGAAAGATCAGAGCTGACTCTAGCTTAACTGCTGGGATAAACCTGGCCTCTAGGGATAAATAATCTCAGACTTTTTGGTCTTGTCTGAGAGTGAATATAATTCTTTTGGAGGTACAACTAGAAATGGTCAAGGGACGCAATAGTTAATATTAGAATGCACTGTCTAGCTCAATACCTTAAATCATGAGTTGTGAAACCACCACCCTTAGAAATTGTGTTTCTACTCTAATTTTTCTTAATACCTTTGTATAAATATATATCTGTTATTTAAGATTCTGCTCCTTTTTTACTTCCTCCATGATAACTTTGCTGATCTTGCTGTCTTATTTGTATTTGAAAAGTGTTTTTTTGTGCTTCAGTTCAAGCTCTTAGCATAACCTTTCTTAGAACAGACTTTTTTGTGTGTGTTTGTGTCTGTCTTCCCATTATATAAAGAGCTTTTTGAGAGAGAATGACCTTTGCTTTCAATATTTCATGCATTCTGGGTAATACCTAACACAGAACCTGGGACATATTAGTCAATTAGTAAATATTTTTGAACTGCCTCTATTGTTTGGTTATCCATATAACTCATGTGCACTACAGATTTATCTGTGTTGTCTATAATTATTCAGTCCTTCGAATTACTGAACAATAGTGTCAGCATATCTCAACCAGCAACTTTTTCACCAATGTCACAGGAAAAATTATCATAGTAGTATTTGTTTCTGGAAGATGCTTTTATTTATTCTCTGTACAATCTACTTTGTAAATGTACTACCTCACCCAACCACATACTCAAGGACCTGGAAACTCAAATTATTTCTTGCTGTGCTTTAAGCATACCTGCTTCTGGTCACAAGATAAGAATATGAGGGCTTTATTACTATACTGTTTTTATACCCAGGAATAAGTTATGGATATGGTAGAGTTTTTTTATGTTTCTCATTGGCTTCAGTTTACTGCCTTAAATGGATTGAGTCAAGACCATGTTTTCATGCCATAGGCATGCCATTCAAATACCAGTGTGACCATATTTGAAAAGCCACTCTGTACCACTTTATTGCCGCAGATGTCTTTTACATCTGGCAAGGGCCATTTCTCTGCATGTCAACAGTAATTCAATTTAACAGCTGCCTCTTTTGACAAGCTTAGTGTCAGACTCTAAAATGACAGGGTGACAGTTTTCTTTTTCCTGAACAGAACATAGTGTGAATTAACTATTTGAATACAAGAGCATTAAATGCATTTAGAGCACATTAATTTTTTTTCTGAGTAATCTGAATAAGCTTGGGATATTATTTATATGCATATATGGTGTATAGAGCTACTGAAGCTGATGATTCAAGGTGTTTTTCAGGGTGTTTTGATTTGTACCTGAAATATGCTAATATAAAACTAAAAAAATTAAATGAAGTTAAAGAAATTACTGAAAAGAAACAGTGGAAATTGAGAAATGTGTAGAATAAGCACTTGAGTTACACTGTCTAAATTTATTAGAGTTCTCTGTGGATTCAAGCAACAGAGTTAAAGTGCTTGCTAATACAACAGCTGATGGCATCATAAGCTAAATTTTTCCATTGCAGAGTGTTTGCATACCATTTCTCTAAATAAATCTAGCTATAAGAGGTGGCCTTGGGTGTAATCATAAACCTAATGACAAGACTGGTCTATGGTACTTTCATGGCTATCCTTTATACTTTTCTAAAGTTTGCCTGCCTCTAAGTAAGAACCTAGTAATTTGGTTCTGCCTACCTGCTTCCTGTTTGATTCTCTTGAGATCAAAACATTTTGATTGGAGTATTTTCTTTTTTTAAGATTTTTATTTTTATTTTATTTGAGAGAGAGAGAAAGAGAAAGCACAGCAGGGGGAAGGGCAGAAGGAGAGAGACAAGCAGATTGAGCTTGTCTGAAAGCTGAAATCATGACCTGAGCTGAAGTCCTATGCTTAAACAACTGAGACACCCAGGCACCCCTTGATTGAAGTACTTTATGCCAGTCACTGAGCTGCACATGGGGATACTGGGGGAAAATAAAAGCAGATATAACCCCTGCCTTCATTGAGTTTTTAGTCTATTACAGAATTAATTTTCTATGACTGCCATAGCAAATTATCATAAACTTAACAGTTTAAAACAGCACAAGTTTGTTATCCCATAGTTCTGTTAAATCAGGGAAGCCTGAACATAATTTGCTGAGTTAGTTCCTCTGCTTAGAGTTTCACAACGCTGAAATCAAGGTATCAGCAGTGCTGTAGTCCTTTCTGGAGACTGTAAGGGAGAGTATGTTTCCTTGATCACAATGGTAATTGGTAGAATTTAATTCCTTGTCACTGTAGCGCTGAGTTCCCATTTTATTGCTAGCTGTCAACCGAAGGTCGTTTCTAGCTTTCAGAGGCCACCTGCGTTTCTTGGCTCTTGGCCTTTTTTTCTATATCTTTTTAGCCAGCAATGATAAATCAAGTCCCTCACATGTTTTGTTTCTTTCCTTTTCTTCTACCACCTCTCTCTGACTTTATCAGGGAAGAGGCTTCTAATTTTTTGAATTTTATTTTATTTATAGTATTTTATATTTTACATTAATATATAATGTATTATTTGTTTCAGAGGTACAGGTCTGTGATTCATCAGTCTTACACAATTCACAGTGCTCACTATAGCACATACCCTCACCAATGTCTATCACCCAGCCACCCCATCCGTCCCACCCCCCTCCTCTCCAGCAGCCTTCAGTTTGTTTCCTCAGATTAGGAGTCTCTTATGGTTTGTCTCCCTCTCTGGTTTCATCTTGTTTCATCTTTCCCTCCCTTCCCGTATGATCCTCTGCCTTGTCTCTCAAATTCCTCATATCAGTGAGATCATATGATAATTGTCTTTCTCTGATTGACTTATTTCACTTAGCATCATACACTCTAGTTCCATCCACATCATTGAAAATGGCAAGATTTCCTTTTTTGATGGCTGCATAATATTCTTCTGTGTGTGTGTGTGTGTGTGTGTGTGTATCACATCTTCTTTATCCATTCATCTGTTGATGGACATCTAGGCTCTTTCCATAGTTTGGTTATTGTGGACATTACTGCTATAAACATTGGGTGCGTGTGCCCCTTCAGATCACTACATTTGTATCTTTGGGGTAAATACCCAGTAGGGCAAATACTGAGTCGTAGGGTAGCTCTATTTTCAACTTTCTGAGGAACCTCCATACTGTTTTCCAGAGTGGCTGCACCAGCCTGCATTCCCACCAAGAGTGTAGGAGGGTTCCCCTTTCTCCACATCCTCACCAACATCTGTCATTTCCTGACTTGTTAATTTTAGCCATTCTGACTGGTGTGAGGTGGTATCTCATCATGGTTTTGATTTGCATTTCCCTGATGCTGGGCGATGTTGAGCACTTTTTCATGTGTCTGTTGGGCATTTGGAAGTTTTCTCTGCAGAAATGTCTGTTCATGTCTTTGGCCCATTTCTTGATTGGGTTATTTGTTCTTTGGGTGTTGAGTTTGATAAGTTCTTTATAGATTTTGGATACTAGCCCTTTATCTGATATGTCATTTGCAAATATCTTCTCCCATTCTGTCAGTTGTCTTTTGGTTTTGTTGAGTGTTTCCTTTGCTGTGCAAAAGCTTTTTTAACTTGAAATCCTAATAGTTCATTTTTGCCTTGCTTCTCTTGCCTTTGCCAGTAAGGAAATCTCCCAACAAACAAGAGCCCAGAGCCAGATGGTTTCCCAGGGGAATTCTACCAAACATTTAAAGAATTAACACCTACTCTTCTGAAACTGCTCCAAAAAGTAGAAATGGAAGGAAAACTTCAAAACTCATTTTATGAAGACAGCATTACCTTGATCCCAAAAACAAAGACCCCATCGAAAAAGAGAACTACAAACCAATATCTCTGATGAACATGGATGCAAAAATTCTCACCAAAATACTAGCCAACAGGATTCAACAGTACATTAAAAATATTATTCACCACGACCAAGTGGGATTTATTCCTGGGCTGCAAGGTTGGTTCAACATATGCAAATCAATCACTGTGATACTGTACATTAATAAAAGAAAGAACAAGAATGGTATGATACTCTCAACAGATGCAGAAAAAGCATTTGACAAAGTACAGCATCCTTTCTTGATTAAAACTCTTCACAATGTAGGGATAGAGGGTTCATAACTCAATATCATCAAAGCCATCTATGAAAAACCCACAGCAAATATCATTCTCAGTGGGGAAAAACAGAGCTTTTCCCCTAAGGTCAGGAACATGGCAGGGATGTCCACTATCACCACTGCTATTCAACATAGTACTAGAAGTCCTAGCCACAGCAATCAGAGAACAAAAAGAAATAAAATGGATCCGAATTGGCAAAGAAGAAGTCAAGCTCTCACTCTTTGCAGATATGATATTTATGTGGAAAACCCAAAACAGTTCACCCCAAAACAGCTAGAACACATACAGGAATTCAGTAAAGTGGCAGGATGTAAAACCAGTGCACAGAAATCAGTTGCATTTCTATACACCAACGAGACAGAAGAAAGAGAAATTAAGGACTCAATCCCATTTACAATTGTACCCCAAACCATAAGATACCTAGGAATAAATCTAACCAAAGATGCAAAAAATCTGTATCAGAAAACTATAGAATACTCATGAAAGAAATTGAGGAAGACACAAAGAAACGGAAAAATATTCCATGCTCATGGATTGGAAGAACAAATATTGTGAAAATGTCTATGCTACCTAGAGCAATCTACACATTCAATGTAATCCCTATTAAAATACCATCAACTTTTTTCAAATAAATGGAACAAATAATCCTAAAATTTGTATGGAACCAGAAAAGAACCTGAATAGCCAGAGGAATGTGGAAAAAGAAAAGCAAAGCTGGTGGCATCACAATTCCAGACTTCAAGCTCTTTTACAAAGTGATAATCATCAAGAAAGTATGGTACTGGCACAAAAACAGACACACAGATCCATGGAACAGAATAGAGAACCCAGAAATGGGCCCTCAACTCTATGGTCAACTAATCTTTGACAAAGCAAGAAACAATGTCCGATGGAAAAAAGACAGTCTCTTCAACAAATGGTGTTTGGGAAATTGGACAGCCTCATGCAAAAGAATGGAATTGGACCACTTCCTTACACCACACACAAAAATAGACTCAAAATGGTTGAAAGACCTAAATATGAGACATGAATCCACCAAAATCCTTGAGGAGAACACAGGCAACAACCTCTTCGACTTCAACCCCAGCATCTTCTTCCTAGACACATCGCCAAAAGCTTCTACTTTTAAGGAGACATATGATTTGATTGGCCCACCTGGCTCACCTTCTCATCTCAGTTCCATAAACTTAATAACATCTGCAAATACTTTTGTCATCTATGTTAACTATATTCACAGGATTTGGGAATTAGGTCATGCACATATAGGGGAAGCAATTAGTCTGTCAACTTCATTGGGTAAATAAAATGTTTAAAAGTTTAATAATTTATAAAAGAATTACAGAATGCTATTTTGAAAATGTTACAAAGATGGGTGCTTGCGTGGCTCAGTTGATTAAGCAACTGTCTTCGGCTCAGGTCATGATCTCGGAGTTGTTGGATCAAGCCCTTTCTCCACCTTCCTGCTCAGTAGGGAGTCTGCTTCTCTCTCCCTCTCTCTTTCTCTCCACCTCCATCCCACGCTTTCTCTCCTCTGTCTCTCTGTCTCTCTCCCCCCCTTAAATAAATAAATATCTTAAAAATTAAAAATTAAAAAAAAAATGAAAATTGAAAATGTTACAAGTAGGATATAACCAGAGATTCAGGAAATATCTTTCTAAGTAAGTAATTTATAAGCTGATATCTAAAGAGAGTAGGGGTTAGCCAGAAAAATAAGATTGCAGAAGAAGAAAGTTTCATAAACAGGGAAAAGTAGGTGTACAAGCCTAGAGATACTGAAAATGCTGAAGATGAAATAGATTTTATTTACAATAATAAATAAAACAAGCATTGCTGCATCAATGTAGGAAATGGAGGGGGTAATGTAATGGGCTGGAGAAGTGAACAGCAACCATATTATTTTTGCCCCTTTGTGCTTTGTTAAAAATGTAGATCTTTCTCCTAAAAACATAAAGAATCCATTGAAAATTCTTATTTAGAAAAGCCCCCATGCTTAAAATCTGTGGCGTAGGACTTAAAATTAAGGCCCAGTGTTACATGTGCCTTGACATCTGGAAAAAACTGGGAAGACTTGAATGGCCTAGTTGCAAGTTTCTCTCCTTATTGTGATCCTGAAGAAAGGTACCCTATCCAAACTTCCCTTATTACCAAAGGGAAGATAAAATGCCCACTCATCCCTAAGTATAAAGCTTCAGTTCTTTGCTAGGCCATGGATGTATTCAAACAAGCCATTTATACCATCCCGTAGGAACCAGGTATCACCTCAGCTTCTTAATACTACAATGTCCGCTTCCCACATTCCTGGTTTACTCTGTTCCTGAAGACAACCTCGTGTGGCTGTCCATTCATGGCATATTGTCTCCTCCACTAAACTGTGAGTATATGTGACTAATATACTGTTATAGATTTCATCTTCCCAGTGTCGATATTGTGTGTTTGTCCATCCTTTAACTCACCAAAGAGTTAAAGAGCAGATGAATAAAATAAAGCCTAGACCTCATTATCACTCACAATTTTAACCCAACCTTTAACCATCTGTTAAGAGGACAATTAGGGTAAAATAATAAGCTGCACTTAAAAATTTAGTAACAGAAAACTGCTTAACATCCTCCCTTAACCCTGGTTATGTGAGTTGGTAGAGAGATTTGTATTTTTATACAGGAAAGTCAGAGTGAGTATTCTCCTTCCCCAAAGGATGTTTTAGTTGTCTAAGCACATTAATATACTTGGCAGTGGGAGAAATATTTGGGTCATGGTTCATGGAGTTTTGACTGGTGCCCTTTATTATACCACTTAAGGAGTTGCATATCCATGCATACAGTAGGTCTTGCTGGCCAACTAAGAAAATTATTCCAGGCCCAAAGTTAAAAGAGTGCATAATCAAAAGCCAAAACCTCTTTTTTTTTTTTTTGTCCAGACCTATTATTAATTTGCAATATGATCTTATATAGATCATTTTCCTTCCCTGTGTTTCAATAATTCTATTTGGTGATAATACATGAAATCCTTAGAATCAATGGTCTCTATAGTTTCATTAATTTCTGATGTTTTATAATTCTGCAAAGGTTTGTGATTAAGACTTTAAAGAGATCAACTTATTCTTGAATTTACAGACAGTAATAAGTAATGTGTGGCCTACTGATAAGTGCTGAGCTATTAAAAATTGAACATCTGTGGTACAAGAGGAATCTGTTTCTTTTTAGATTTTTAGAGTTTATGAAAAGCAGGAAAGTTATCAGATGTTACTTTTCACCTTTTTCAATAGCATTTGTGAAAATCAACTTAAATGTATTACTTATATGTTCCAGAGTTAATGCTTACTGTGATTTTATTGCAACAAAATGACACAATTGAGAATTGATTTATGAGGCTCTCTTGCTGAATAAGAGTTACTAAAATCAATTTGTACTTTTCCATCCTAATCAGCTTCATCTAACAGGAAGAAGAAAACAAAAGTGACATATGATTAAATTACAAAGGATCAGCCCTCATTTCAGCTCATTTCACATTTCTCTTAATTGGTTGTAGTTTAAATTCACCTCAACATTAGGTATCAACTTACCTCTTCTAAATTAGGACTTAATATAGTTTCTAGGAGCTGAACCTCAGGAATTTGAACACCTAATCACTATGGGTATTCTACATTTTTATAAGAATAAACACAGACCCATGATTAATCATATCCAGGACTCTATCACTAAGAATGAATCTAAGATCAGGGCACCTGGGTGTCTCAGTTGGTTAACCATCTGCCTTCAGCTTAGGTCATGGTCCCAGGGTCCTGGGTCCTGGGATCTGTCCTGGTATCAGTCCTGGGATGGAGCCCTGCATCAGGCTCCCTGTTCAGTGGGGAGCCTGCTTCTCCCTCTCCCCCTGCCTGCTGCTCTCCCTGTTTGTGCACACAAACACACTCTCTTTCTCTGTCAAATAAATAAATAAAATCTTTAAAAAATAATGAATCTAAAGTCATAGTTTTCCCTTATCATAACAACCTCAATATTCAGAGATATGTATCAATCCCCATAAATCTATCTCAATATCCTTTTATGCCTCTGTCATTCACAGGTTTTCCTAAGTACTTTTTTTTTCAGTCTTATGTTAATCCCCATACATTACATCATTAGTTTTAGATGTAGTGTTCCATGATTCATTGTTTGTGCATAACACCCAGTGCTCCATGCACAATGTGCCCTCCTCAATACCCATTACCAGGCTAACCCATCCTCCCACCCCCCTCCCGTCTAGAAGCCTCAGTTTGTTTTTCAGAGTCCATCGACTCTCATGGTTTGTCTACCCTCCGATTTCCCCTGCTTCATTCTTCCCCTCCTGCTACCTTCTTCTTCTTTTTTTTTTCTTAACATATATTGCATTAATTGTTTCAGAGGTAGAGATCTGAGATTCAACAGTCTTGCACAATTCACAGCGCTTACCAGAGCACATACCCTCCCCAGTGTCTATCACCGAGTCACCCCATCCCTCACACCCCACCCCGCACTCCAGCAACCCTCAGTTTGTTTCCTGTGATTAAGAATTCCTCATATCAGTGAGGTCATATGATACATGTCTTTCTCTTTTTGACTTATTTTGCTCAACATAATACCCTCCAGTTCCATCCACGTCATTGCAAATGGCAAGCTCTCATTCCTTTTGATGGCTGCATAATATTCCATTGTATATATATATATCACTTCTTCTTTATCCATTCATCTGTCGATGGACATCTTGGCTCTTTCCACAGTTTGGCTATTGTGGACATTGCTGCTATAAACATCAGGGTGCACGTACCCTTTCTGGTCCCTACTTTTGTATCTTTGGGGTAAATACCCAGTAGTGCAATTGCAGGATCATATGGTAGCTCTATTTTCAACTTTTTGAGGAACCTCCATACCGTTTTCCAGAGTGGCTGCACCAGCTTGCATTCCCACCAACAGCGTAGGAGGGTTCCCCTTTCTCCACATCCCCGGCAACATCTGTCATTTCCTGACTTGTTAATTTTAGCCATTCTGACTGGTGTGAGGTGGTATCTCACTGAGGTTTTGATTTGGATTTCCCTGATGCCCAGCAATATTGAGCACTTTTTCAGGTGTCTGTTGGCCATTTGGATGTCTTCTTTGGAAAAATGTCTGTTCATGTCTTCTGCCCATTTCTTGATTGGATTCTTTGTTCTTTGGGTGTTGAGTTTGATAAGTTCTTTATAGATTTTGGATACTAGCCCTTTATCTGATATGTCATTTGCAAATATCTTCTCCCATTCTGTCAGTTGTCTTTTGGTTTTGTTGACTGTTTCCTTTGCTTTGCAAAAGCTTTTTATCTTGATGAAGTCCCAATAGTTCATTCTTGCCCTTGCTTCCCTTGCCTTTGGCAATGTTTCTAGGAAGAAGTTGCTTCGGCTGAGGTCAAAGAGGTTGCTGCCTGTGTTCTCCTTTAGGATTTTGATGGACTCCTGTCTCACATTGAGGTCTTTCAAACATTTGGAGTCTATTTTTGTGTGTGGTGTAAGGAAATGGTCCAGTTTCATTCTTCCGCATGTGGCCGTCCAGTTTTCCCAACACCATTTGTTGAAGAGACTGTCTTTTTGCCATTGGACATTCTTTCCTGCTTTGTCGAACATGAGTTGACCATAGAGTTGAGGGTCCATTTCTGGGCTCTCTATTCTGTTCCATTGATCTATGTGTTTGCTTTTGTGCCAGTACCATGCTGTCTTGATGGTGACAGCTTTGTAATAGAGCTGGAAGTCCGGAATTGTGATGTCGCCAGCTTTGCCCTTCTTTTTCAACATTCCTCTGGCTATGTGGGGTCTTTTCTGGTTCCATACAAATTTTAGGATTATTTGTTCCATTTCTTTGAAAAAAGTGGATGGTATTTTGATGGGGATTGCATTGAATGTGTAGATTGCTCTAGGTAACATTGACATCTTCACGATATTTGTTCTTCCAATCCATAAGCATGGAACATTTTTCCATTTCTTTGTGTCTTCCTCAATTTCTTTCATGAGTATTTTATAGTTTTCTGAGTACAGATCCTTTGTCTATTTGGTTAGATTTATTCCTAGGTATCTTATGGTTTTGGGTGCAATTGTAAATGGGATTGACTCCTGAATTTCTCTTTCTTTTGTCTTGTTGTTGGTATATAGGAATGCCACTGACTTCTGTGCATTCATTTTATATCCTGCCACTTTACTGAATTCCTCTATGAGTTCTAGCAGTTTTGGGGTGGAGTCTTTGATGTCTTCCACATAAAGTATCATATCATCTGCAAAGAGTGAGAGTTTGACTTCTTCTTTGCAAATTTGGATGCCTTTTATTTCTTTTTGTTGTCTGATTGCTGTGGCTAGGACTTCCAATACTATGTTGAAGAGCAGTGGTGATAGTGGACATCCCTGCCGCGTTCCTGACCTTAGGGGGAAAGCTCTCAGTTTTTCCCCATTGAGAATGATATTCACTGTAGGTTTTTCATAGATGGTTTTTATGATATTAAGGTATGTACCCTCTATGCCTATACTCTGAAGAGTTTTGATCAAGAAAGGATGCTGTACTTTGTCAAATGCTTTTTCTGCATCTATTGAGAGGATCATATGATTCTTGTTCTTTCTTTTGTTAATGTATTCTATCACGTTGATTGATTTGCGGATGTTGAACCAACCTTGCAGCCCAGGGATAAATCCCACTTGGTGGTGGTGAATAATCCTTTTAACGTACTGTTGGATCCTATTGGCTAATATTTTGGTGAGAATTTTTGCATCCATGTTCATCAGGGATATTGGTCTGTAATTCTCCTTTTGGATGGGGTCTTTGTCTGGTTTGGGGATCAAGGTAATGGTGGCCTCATAAAATGAGTTTGGAAGTTTTCCTTCCATTTCTATTTTTTGGAACAGTTTCAGAAGAATAGGTATTAATTCTTCTTGAAATGTTTGGTAGAATTTCCCTGGGAAGCCATCTGGCCCTGGGCTTTTGATTTTTGGGAGATTTTTGATGACTGCTTCAATTTCCTTAGTGGTTATAGGTCTGTTCAGGTTTTCTATTTCTTCCTGGTTCAGTTTTGGTAGTTGATACATCTCTAGGAATGCATCCATTTCTTCCAGGTTATCTAATTTGCTGGCTTAGAGTTGCTCATAATATGTTCTTATAATTGTTTGTATTTCTTTGGTGTTGGTTGTGATCTCTCCTCTTTCATTCATGATTTTGTTGATTTGGGTCATTTCTCTTTTCTTTTCGATAAGCCTGGCCAGGGGTTTATCAATCTTGTTAATTCTTTCAAAGATCCAGCTCCTACTTTTGTTGATCTGTTCTACTGTTCTTTTGGTTTCTATTTCATTGATTTCTTCTCTGATCTTTATTATTTCTCTTCTCCTGCTGGGTTTTGGCTTTATTTGCTGTTCTTTCTCCAGCTCCTTTAGGTGGAGGGTTCGGTTGTGTACTTGAGACCTTTCTTGTTTCTTGAGAAAGGCTTGCATTGCTATATACTTTCCTCTTAGGACTGCCTTTGCTGCATCCCAAAGATTTTGAATAGTTGTGTTTTCATTTTCATTGGTTTCCATGTATTTTTTTTAATTCTTCTTTAGTTTCCTGGTTGACCCATTCATTCGTCAGTAGGATGCTCTTTAGCCTCCATGTATTTGAGTTCTTTCTGAGTTTCCTCTTGTGATTGAGTTCTACTTTCAAAGCATTGTGGTCTGAAAATAGGCAGGGAATGATCCCAATATTTTGGTACTGGTTGAGACCTGATTTATGACCTAGGATGTGATCTATTCTGGAGAATGTTCCATGGGCACTAGAGAAGAATGTGTATTCCGTTGCTTTGGGGTGGAATGTTCTGAATATGTCTGTGAAGTCCATTTGGTCCAGTGTGTCATTTAAAGTCTTTATTTCCTTGTTGATCTTTTGCTTAGACGATCTGTGCATTTCAGTGAGGGGGGTGTTAAAGTCCCCCACTATTATTGTATTGTTGTCAATGTGTTTCTTTGCTTTTTTTTTTATTAATTGCCTTATATAATTGGCTGCTCCCATGTTAGGGGCATAGATATTTACAATTGTTAGATCTTCTTGTTGGATAGACCCTTTAAGTAGGATATAATGTCCTTCCTCATCTCTTATTACAGTCTTTGGTTTAAAATCTAATTTGTCTGATATAAGGATTGCCACCCCAGCTTTCTTTTGGTGTCCGTTAGCATGGTAAATGGTTTTCCACCCCCTCACTTTCAATCTGGGGGTGTCTTTGGTTCTAAAATAAGTCTCTTGCAGACAGCATATCGATGGGTCTTGTTTTTTAATCCAGTCTGATAGCCTATGTCTTTTGATTGGGGCACTTAGCCCATTTACATTCAGGGTAACTATTGAAAGATAGGAATTTAGTGCCATTGTATTGCCTGTAGGGTGACTGTTACCGTATATTGTCTGTGTTCCTTTCAGGTCTATGTTGCTTTTAAGCTCTCTCTTTGCTTAGAGGACCCCTTTCAAGATTTCTTGTAGGGCTGGTTTTGTGTTTGCAAATTCCTTTACTTTTTGTTTGTCCTGGAAGCTTTTTATCTCTCCTTCAATTTTCAATGACAGCTTAGCTGGATAGAGTATTCTTGGCTGCATATTTTTCTCATTTAGTGCTCTGAATATATCCTGCCAGTCCTTTCTGGCCTGCCAGGTCTCTGTGGATAGGTCTGTTGCCAATCTAATGTTTCTACCATTATAGGTTACATATCTCTTCTCCCGAGCTGCTCTCAGGATTTTCTTTGTCTATGAGACTCGTAAGTTTTACTGTTAGATGTCGGGGTGTTGACCTATTTTTATTGATTTTGAGAGGGGTTCTCAGTGCTTCCTGGATTTTGTTGCCTGTTTCCTTCCCCAAATTAGGGAAGTTCTCTGCTATAATTTGCTCCATTATACCTTCTGCCCCTCTCTCTCTTTCTTCTTCTTCTGGGATTCCAATTATTCTAATGTTGTTTCGTCTTATGGTATCGCTTATATCTTGGATTCTGCCTTCGTGATCCAGTAGTTGCTTATCTCTCTTTTTCTGAGCTTCTTTATTTTCCATCATTTGGTCTCCTATATTACTGATTTTCTCTTCTGCCTCATTTATCCTAGCAGTTAGCGCCCCCATTTTTAATTGCACCTCATTAATAGCCTTTTTGATTTCTACTTGGTTAGATTTTAGCTCTTTTACTTCTCCAGAAAGGGTTTCTCTAATAACTTCCATATTTTTTCAAGCCCAGCTAGTATCTTTAAAGTGATGATTCTGAACTCTAGATCTGACATCGTAGTAATGTCCATATTCAGTAGGTCCCTGGCAGTCGGTACTACCTCTTGTTCTTTTTGTTGAGGTGATTTTTTCCATCCTGTCATTTTGTGCAGAGGAGAATAGATTAATGAGAGAACAAAATGCTAGCAGAGTAACCATGTCCCCAGAAAATATACTCTAAACAAATCAGAAAAGACCTGAAGCAGTGGATAAATAAATGGAACGAGAGAAAAAAGAAAAAGAAAAACAAGAAAAAGATAAAAACAAACAAAAACAAACAAAACAAAACAACATCAATAAAAAAAAAACAGAATGTGATCAAATATGATCAGGCTGGTATATAGATCTGTGCCACACACTAGATTTTGGGTGTATTCTGGTCCATTAGAAGAAAGTGCCTCCCAAAATTTTAAAGAAAGGAAAACTTATATATGTACAAAAATAAGGGTTGATATGATGGAGGGATGGAATATGAATGTAAAGATGGAAATTATAAAAAATTTTATAAAAGGAGTTGATAAGAAGTTGTTTGAAAAAAGATAGAAGAGGATTTAAAGAAAGAAAAAAGAAAAAAAAAAGGGAGGGAATGTGATCAGGCAGGGGAGTAGAAAAAACCATATACTAGAGATTTAGGGTATATTTTAATCTGTTAGAAGAAACTATCTCAAAATTTTAAAGAGAGAACAACTTATATATATATGCCAAAAATATGGGTAACTACTATGAAGGGATAGAATATGACTTTAAAAATGAAAAATAAAAATGTTTTTTTTTTTAAAAAAGGGATTGATAAGATGTTAGTTGAAAAAGGGAAAAAGAAAAATTCAAAAAACAAAAAACAAAAACAGTTAAAAAACGATTAACTTTGAAAGACTAAAGAATCATGGTAAAAAAGCCGTGAATTCTATGTGCAATATTCCCCTAGCGCTGGAGTGCTGCCGTTCTCATTGATTGGTAAACTTGGTCTTGGCTGGCTGTTCTTGCTGATCTTTTGGGGCAGGGACCTGTTGCCGTGGTTCCCAAATGTCTTTGCCAGAGGCAGAATTGCCCCACCCTTGCCCAGTCCGGGCTAAGTAATCTGCTCGGGTTTGCTCTCCAGAGCTTTTGTTCCCTGCGAGCTTTCCGTACAGCTTTGGAGGCAGAGAGTGAAAATGGCGGCATCCCAATCTCTGCCCCAGAGGACCCGAGAACTCGGGGCCCTGCTCCTCAGTGAGCCCCCAGAGAAAAGCCGTCAGTCACTCCCGTCTCCCAGGTCTCAGGCCGCACTCCGTGCTCACCCAGCCTGTGACCGCGTGTTTCTATCTCTGGCACCTGACCCCGTGTGGAGTCTCCAAACCCAGCAGATCCCTGTGGTGCACTCCCGTGCGGCTCCTCCCGGGGGAGGAAGGTGAGTCTCCCCGGATCTGCTGCTTGTTGTGTCCCTGCTGGAGGAGCAGGGGCCCCACTGTGCCGCGGATCACGGTTTATGGCAACCCCGAGCTGCGAGCCCGCGCCTGGGCTCCGCCTCTGCAGCCGGCTTCCCTGCTCCGTTACCTGGGAGCTCTGCCTCACTCAGGCACCCCCAGTCTTTCTGTGACCCCGAGGGTCCTGAGACCACACTGTCCCGGAGGATTCCAACCCCCGCTTAGCCACCAGAGTGACGTCCCTCAGCGGAGCAGACTTTTAAAAGTTCCGATTGTGTGCTCCATGGTTCTATCACTTGCCAGAAGCGGCTGACGGAGGCCCCTCCTCCGCCGTCTATCCTCCCGAATATCGCCTCGGATTCACTTCTCCGCACGTCCTACCTTCCAGAAAGTGGTCGCTTTTCTGATGAGAGAGTTGTTGCTCTTCTTTTCTTCGATCTCCTGTTGAGTTTGTAGGTGTTCAGAATGGTTTGATCCCTATCCAGCGGAATTCCTGAGAGGAGATGAAATCCAGGTCTCCTACTCCTCTGCCATCTTGCTCCACCCCCCTTCCTAAGTACTTCTTTTTTTTTTTTTAAAGATTTTATTTATTTATTTGAGAGAGAGAATGAGAGAGAGCACATGAGGGGGGGGAGCAGAGGGAGAAGCAGACTCCCTGCCGAGCAGGGAGCCTGATGCGGGACTCGATCCAGGGACTCCAGGATCATGACCTGAGCCGAAGGCAGTCGCTTAACCAACTTAGCCACCCAGGCGCCCCTTCCTAAGTACTTCTTAAACCTAGTTATATCTTCAGCCGCTATTCTTCATTGTAGGAAATAATTAGATGCCAAACAAGGAGGGACAAAGTTATTTTTGACAATTGAGAGCAGAGAATGGTAAAAGGTGGTAATGAAAACATGTTAATTAAGCCTATCCTACCTGATACTTACTCTTTTTAAACTTAACCATGTTACTCATCTTTTTATAACAACTTATCCTTCTAAGCATAATATTCTCAAGGTTCATCTATGTTGTGGCATGTGTCACAATCTCATTATTTTTTAAGGCTTAATAACATCCTGTTGTAGGTATATGCCACATTTTTTTATCCATTCTCCCATTGATGGACACTTGGGTTGCTTCCACCTTTTGGCTCTTGTGAATAATGCTGCTATGAACATGTATATATGAGTGTCTGTTGAGTCTTTCTTTGAATTCTTTGGGATATGTATCTAGAACTGGAATGCTAGATCATATGGTAAGGTTATGTCTATTTTTTAGGAAACTGCCAAAATATTGTCCACGGCAACTGCACCATTTTACATTCCCACCAGGCAATACACTAAGGTTTCAAATTTCACACCCTCAGTAACACTATTTTTAATAGTCACCTTAATGAGTATGAAGTAGTATCTTCTTGTCATTTCTATTTGCAGTTCCCAATTGCTACTAACGTTGAACATAGATACATGTGCTTATTTAGACATTTGCATGTCTTCTTTAGAGAAATCTCCTACAATTCAACAACACACAAAAAAGCAACCCAATTAGAAAAAATGTATAACAGAGTCGAATACACAAGAAAATGCTACTTTATGCAAGAACTACATAAATGTCTAAGATCTACTATGTGTGTCATGAAGGATAGCCTTAGTCCCTGTAGCCGTAAGGCTAAAATTGTTGAAAGTAAAATGTAGAAACTCATCCTGTTTTTAGTTAAATTTTACAGCAAGTTAAACTCTCAGAATCACATGGTATCTACTGTTAAAGTGAGGGGATTGATAGTAAAATGATGAAATCATGTATAATTGGATGAAGACTCTTGGGAAGATGCTGATGAAGCTGGGGACATTGACCTCTTAAATTCTGATTGTTCATCTTTGCCAGTGGAAGAGGTTTTCCCATCCCCATTGAAATAACCTCCCAATCCCCAGCAAGAGTTGTTTCCCCAATCTCAGCAGAGGTGACCTCCCCACTCCTAGGGGCAGCCTCACCCACAGTAGCATTGCCTTTCCACCTCCATCTGGGGCGATTAACCCCACATTGCCTGAAGAAATAGTAATTGCTTCCCCTGATGCAGCTGTCATGGAAGAGAATGTTAACTCTCTTTTGGATCCACACCTACTACCCATCTTTGCTTCTAGACCTATAACTAGACTTAAGTCCCAGCAGGTCTTTAAAGGTGAGGTACAGTATACTTCAAAAGAACTACTTGATCTTTCCAATTTATAAAAGCAGAACTCTGAGGAACATGTATAAGAATGGACATTAAGGATGTAAGATAATGGTAGAAGTAATATAAAGCTGGATGAGGGTGTATTTATCAATACGGTTCTACTAAGCAGACAATCTGAATTTAGTGTTGCAGCTTTGGGAGTTAAAAGGGACTCCAACACATTCGTTGATTGGCTGAAATGTTGATCAAAAAAATAGCCCACTGAGAGTAAATTGGAAATGCCTGGTATTCCTTGGTTTAATGTAGAGAAAAGTATTCAGAGGTTGGGGGGGGGGTGGAATGTTAGAGTGAATTTGTCATTTAAGATCTATTCACCCACATTGGGAGGGTCCAGAAGACATAACTTCATCAATACTTTGAGAAATAAATTTCTGAGGGGAGCCCTGGTATCCTTAAAGAGCTTGATGGTAGCTCTATTCTGCAAGACAGATATTACAGTGGGAATTATAGCCACTCAACTGGAAAACCTAAATACAACAAGAAAAATTGGATCTTGGGGTGGCCAGAGCCACATGACAGCACTCAACTGTCAAAGGCAAGGTGAGTGTGATTATATATGCTAGTTGAACCTAGTAACAGAGTAGAAACTGCTGTACATTTATTGGTAAGATACTTACATGTCAGTCATGACATAATTATGCAGGTGAATCACAGAACAAGCCTTTATAATTTTGGAGCAAATCACTTTCATAATATGAAGATATCTACTCTCCTTTTGAGAAACAGGCCCTAGCCTGCTACTGGGTTTAGTAAAGATAGAACACTTAACGAAAGACCACAAAGTTACCATGCAAAATGAGTTGCCCATAATAAACTGGATGTTATCTGACCCAGGAAACCATAATGTTGAGTGTGCACAGCAGCACTCCATCATCAAATGGAAGTAGTATATACATGATTGGGCCAGAGTAGGCTTTAACAGCACAATTAAGTTACATGAGGAAGTGGCCCAAATGTCCATGATCTCCACTTTTGCTACACAGCATTCTGTATCCCAGCATGCACCTATGACTTCATGGAGAGTCCCTGTTATCAGTTGACAGAGGAAGAAGAAGACTTGGGTCTGGTTTACAAATAATGCTGCATGATATGCAGTCACCACCTGAAAGTGGACAGCTACAGCTCCCCAGGCTCTCTGTAGAACAACCTTAAGGACATTGGTGAAGGGAAATCCTTCCAGGGGGTGAAACTTTTAGCAGTGCATCCACTTGTTCACTTTGCTTGGGAGGAGAAATGGCCAGAGGTATGATTATATAACAATTTATGGGCCATTTCCAATAGTTTAGCTAGATGGTCAGGGATTCAGAAGGAACATGATTGGTTAATTGGTGACAATGAGTTCTGGGGAAGAATAAGGATTTTCTATTTTCCTCCCTCCACAGAACATTTATTTTGACAACCACCCATGGACAAGAGTACTTTATGGAAGTCCAAGAGTCCAGCAGAGAAATCCAAGAACATCATTGAAGTAAAAAACCCAAGGATAGATACATTGAAGAATATAAAAATAGTTTCAAGGTATCCACATTATTTCTCCCATAAGACAAAGCTCAATTTCAAGAGAGACAAACTTGACCTGTGATTTCTCCCACAGGGGAAAGTGAGAGTGTAGTTAGTGAATGCCTGTTTTCCCCAGCCAAGTGAGATACTGCCCAAAAGCTCACTTTTTTCATGCCTCACTTATAATGCTGAGGTGATTGGCAAAGCTGTAGGGCTTGGAGAGTCTGGCAGCATAGTAACCAGGATTCAGAACTCATGAAAGTGACACAGATACTACTAAAGTATTTTGTGGACCTCATCAGGAAGTCTGTCCATGAGCTGCCTATGGGTGCCCTCCCTACTGACTCCTTCAACTGGTGCATGGGCACCCCTGATGCTCCACACACCTCATCATATCCCATTGTCAGGTCCCTGACAGCAAGCGCAAGTTTTTAGAGAGGAATCACAAGCACACACAGGAAGCCAGCTCAACTCAGTGGAATTGGGGAGAAGACATGCAAACTTGAGCATTTTAGGATACTTCCCTCCAGAGAAAACAAATGAGAGCCTCTCAGCACCCAGAGTCACTTTGCAAGATTGAGAGAAAAAATACAATTTTAAGGTTCCCCCAGGAGGAAACAAGATGTGTGGAGTGGTTGCATCCATAGAAGAGGTCTGAAAGATCCTCAGAATGCCTACTGGGCAGACTGATCATGGAAAGGCAAATACCATATGATTAAGATATTTCTCTCCCAAAGCCAGTTAATAAAGACTGGAGTAGGTGACTGCATCTACAAATGTGAAGACAATAATGCAAAACTACAAGAAACACAATCAAGGAAACATGACACCATAAAAGGAACACAATAATTTTTCAGTAACCTAAACCAAAATGGAGATCTATAAATTGCCTGACAAAGAAATCAAAATAACTCTCTTAAAGCAGCCCATGAGCTATAGAAGAACACATATAGACAACTCAATGAGCAGGAAAACAATACATGAACAAAATGAGAAATTTAACAAAGAAAGAGAAAGATGAAAAATATAATAAATGAAATCATACCCCTTGGTATTTATCCAAAGGAGTTGAAAACTTATGTCCACCTAAAAATTTGCACAAGGATGTTCATAAAAATTTTATACAAAATGCCAAAGCGTGGATACAACTACAATGTCTTTCAGAAGGTAAATGGATAAATAAACTGTGGCACATTCAGATATTGGAATATTCATCACTAAAATGAAATGAGCTATCACGCCATGAAAAGACATGGAAGAACCTTAAATTCTTATTAAACGAAAGAAGCCAATCTGAAAAGTCTACATAATGTATATAATTCCAACAATATGACATTCTGGGGAAAGCAAAACCATGAAGAAAATAAGAAGGGCAGTACTTGCAAGGGTCTGGTAGGGTCAGGAAAATGAATAGGTGGGACACAGAAGATTTTTAAGGAAGTGTAAATACACTGTTTAATATCATAATAATGGATATATAGTATTATACATTTGTCCAAACACTTAGAATGTACAACACCAAGAGTGAACTGTAATGTAATCTGTGGATTTGGGGTGTTTATAGTGTGTCAACATATGCTCATCAATTGTAACAAATGTACCATTTTGATGGGGGATGTTGATAATAGGGAGGCTATGCATGTGGGGGGCAGGGAACATATGGGAAATCTGTCCCTCACTATCAATTTTGCCTTGAACTTCAAGTGCTCTAAAAAAACTAAAGTCACAACTAAAACACACACACACACACACACATACACACACACACTAGAGAATGTCAACATCAGACTTGATCAAGCAGAAAAGAGAATCTATGAAGTAAATGACAAGTTATCTGAAAATAAACAATCAGAGGGAAAAAAAGAAAAATTAGAAAGCAAAGAAAGACTATGGGATTTATGGAATATTAGAAAACAAGAATTAATATAAACATTATGGGAATCCCAGAAGTAGAAGAGAGAGAGACAGATGCAGAAATTTTACTGAAAGAAATAAGGGCAGAATACTTTCCAAATATGAGGGGAAATATGAACGTCCCAGTACATGAAGCTCAAAATTCCCCAAAGAGTTTAACATAAAGACTTCACCCAGACACATAACCTAAGTCAAAATCAAAGAAAAAGACAGAATTTTGAAAGTTGCTAAAGACGCTCCTAACATACAAGCTACCTACCATCTGTCACCATACAATGCTATGACAATATCATTGATTATATTCCTCATGGTGTAACTTTTATTCCCATGATTACTTATTCCATACCTGGAAGCTTGTATATCACACTCCACCTCATCCATTTTGCCCATCCCCCATCCCTTCTCTCTGGCAAACATCAGTGTGTTCTCTGTATTTATAAGGCTGCTTCTGCTTTTTGTTTTTTGTTTTGTTTTGTTTTAATTTGCTAGAGAGAGAATGAGAGACAGAGAGCATGAGAGGGAGGAGGGTCAGAGGGAGAAGCAGACTCCCTGCCGAGCAGGGAGCCTGATGTGGGACTCGATTCCGGGACTCCAGGATCATGACCTGAGCCGAAGGCAGTCGCTGAACCAACTGAACCACCCAGGCGCCCTGCTTTTTGTTTTTTATTCTTTTTTTTTTTTTTTTTTTAAGATCATGTGTAAGGGAAACCATATAGTTTTTGTCTTTCTTATTTTTTTTTTAAGATTTTATTATTTATTTGACAGAGAGAGAGAGTACAAGCAAGGGGAACAGCAGAGGGAAAGGGAGAAGCAGGCTCCCTGTTCAGCGGGGAGCTGAGTGGGGCTCAACGTGGGGCTCAATCATGACCTGAGCCGAAGGCAGACACTTAACCAACTGAACCTCCTAGGGTACCCTAGCTTTTGTCTTTCATGGCCACACTTATTTCACTTATATAACACCTCCTAGGTCCATCTATGTTCTTGCAAATGGCAATATCCCATCTGTTCTGTGGCTGTGTAATATTCCACCATGTGTGTGTATCTCACACTTTTTTTTATCTGTTTGTCTATCAGTGGACACTTAGGTTACTTCCATATCTGGGCTCTTGTAAATAATGCTGCAATAAACATAGGGGTACATGTATATTTTTGAATTAGTGTTTTTGTTTTCTTTGTGTAAATACCCAGTAATGGAGTTATTGAATGATACGATATTTCTTTTTTTTCTTTTTCTTTTTTTTTTTTTTTTTTGAGGAACTTTCATACTGTTATCCACAGTGGCTGTCTCCAATTTACATTCTCACCAACAGTGCACTAAGATTCTTTTGTCTTCACATCTTTGCCAACACTTATTTCTTGTCTCTTTGATTTTAGCCATTCTGACAGATGTAAAATAATATCTCATTGTTGTTTTGATTTACATTTACCTGATGATTAGTGATGCTGACCATCTTTTCATGTATCATTTGGCCACCTGAATGTGTTCTTCAGAAAAATGTCTATTGAGATCCTCTGTCCATTTTTTAATTAGATTGTTTATTCTTTTGATGTTAAGTGGTATATGTTATTTATATATTTTGGATACTAACACCTTATCAGATACATGATTTGCAAGTATAATCTCCCATTCACTAGGTTGCCTTTTTCTTTTGTTGATGTTCTTTTTTCACAGTACAAACACTTTTTATTTTGATGTAGTCCCAATAGTTTACTTTTGCTTTTGTTTCCCTTGCTTGAAGAGACGTATCTAGAAAAATGCTGTTGCAGCTGATGTCAAAGAAATAACTGCTTGTGTTCTCTTCTGGTATGTTTTTATGGTTTCAGGTTTCACATTTAGGTCTTTAATTCACTTTGAAGTTATTGTTGTCTATGTTGTAAAAATGTGGTCCAGTTTCATTCTTTTTTAATATAACTCTCCAGTTTTTCCAGCAACATTGGACTATGTGGGTGCAAGATGACAATGGGTGGACTTGTGATGAGTAATTTTATGTGTCAACTTGATTGAGCTATGGGTAACAAGATATCTGGTAAAACATTATTTCTAGGAGTGTCTGTGAGGATGTTTATGGAACCAATGTGTGCTTGAAATGGTAGACTAAAGATTACCTGTACCACTGCCAGTAGGCATCATCTGATCTACTGAGGGCCTGAATAGAACAGAAAGGCAGAAAAAGGGCAAATTTGTTCTCTTTGCTTGAGCTGAGACATCCATCTTTTGCCCTTGGACATCATCAGCACTACTAGTTCTCAACCTTTGGACATAGACTAGGGCTTATCCTATCAGTACCCTCATTCTCAGGCTTTTGGACTTGGAGGGGTATATCACTGGCTTCCACAGTTTTCAAGCCTTCAGATTCATGTTAAAATACACCACTGGCTTTCTTGGTTCTCCAGCTTACAGATGTCAGATCATGGGACTTCTTGACCTTCATAATAATGTGTACCTATTTCTTTTTTTTAATATTTTATTTATTTTTTTGAGAGAGACAGCATGTGAGGGAGTGGGGAAGGAACAGAGGGAGAAAGACAAGCACACTCCTTGCTGAGTGCAGAGTCCACGTAGTGCTTGATCCCATAACCCTGAGATTATGACCTGGACTGAAATCAGGAGTCCCATGCTTAACCAACTGAGCCACCCAGGTGCCCCATGTGTGCCAATTTCTAAATAAGTCATATATAAAAAAATAATATTACATATATATGTACATTTGTATACACTTTTAAGTGTATATGTGTATATATAAGTGTATGTATACACATACACTTATATCCAATGTACTATATATAATATATAGTTATGTTATTATATATGTTATTACATATAGTCTTATTTTTAATATTTTATATATATAAATATATACATTCTATTTTTCTGGAGGATCCTAATTCAGTGTCTTCTTTATATTATGAATATTTACTTCTCATCAGATGCATGATTTCTAAGTATTTGATTTTATTCAGTAGGTTGCCTTTTCACTTTCTTGATTAAAAACATATATGTTAGAGTTCTTTTTTTTTTATCTCCTATTCTATTTCTTCGATCTATATGTCTGTCCTTATTCTTGTGCAACACAGTTTTGGTTACTGTGGACTGTAGTAAGTTTTGAGTTCAGGAATTGGGAGTCTTTATGCTTTTATTTTCTTTTTTTAAAAAAAATTATTTGACAGAGAGAGAAAGAGCACAAGCAGGGGGAGCAACATAGGGAAAGGGAGAAGCAGGCTCCCCACTGAGCAGGGAGCCCCAAATGGGGCTTGATCCCAGGACCCTGGGATCATGACCTGAGCCGAAGGTGGAGGCTTAACTTACCGAGTCACCCAGGTGCCCCATGCTTTGATTTTCTTTTTCAAATTTGGTTATTTGGGGTCCCTTGAAGTCCATATGAATTTTTGGATGATTTTTTTAAAATTTGTGCATAAAATACCATTGGGATTTTGATAGAGATTGCAGTAAACATCTAGATCACTTTGGGTAGTCTTGTCATCACAACAATATCAAGTCTTCCAATCCATGATCAAGGAATGCCTTTCTATTAATTTGTCTTCTTTTATTTCTTCCAGCGATGTTTTGTACTTTCCAGTGTACAAGTTCTTGTCTCCTTGGTTTATTCCTAAGCTATTTTATTCTTTTGAGTTTATTGTAAATGGAACTGTTTCTTAATTTCCATTTTGCATTGTTCATTTTAAGTTTAGAAATGCAGTTGATTTTTAAGTGTTGATTTTGTGTGTTGTCTTTTTGCTAAATTTGTCTTTAACTTTGGCAGTTTTATGGTGGAATCTTTAGGGGTTTATTAATCTCATGTCATTTGTGAACATATCTAATTTTACATCCTTTTATTTTCAAATTTGTATAATTTTTCTTTTTATTGACTAATTTATCTGGGTAGAACATCCAATACTTTGTGGCTAGAAGTGATGGAACTAGGCACCCTTGGTTTGTTACTGGTTTTAGAGGCAGGGTTTTCATCTTTCACCACTGATAATGATATTAGCCATGGGTTTATAATTTTAAGGAAGTTGCTTTCACTTATGGACTGAAATGTCTTCCAAAAATTTGTCTTTTGAGGTCATAACTCCCACTGTATCAGAAAGCTATTCTATTTGTAGATAGGCTCTGTATAAAATTAATCAAATTAAAATGAATTTATTATTGTTGGGCTCATATCCAATATGTTTAGCAGCAGTGATAAAAAAATGAAAAATTTGGAGACAGATAAGCAAACACAGGGAGAATGCTATGAGAAGATGAAGACAGAGAATGTATTCATGCTTCTACAACTCAAGGAATGACAAAAATGCCACCAAAACACCAGGAGCTAGGGAAGAATTATAGAACAGATTCTCCCTCAAAGCTCCCAGAAATAACCAACCCTGATGACACCTTGCTTCTGTATTTCTAGGCTTCATAACTGTGGGAAAATTAATTACTGCTGTAAAGCAACCTAGTTTGTAGTATTTTGTAACATTGGTCTCAGCAAACATACCTCCAATTCTAATTTAATATCTTTAACCATAAATGGTGTTAAATTTTGTCAAATATTCTTTCTGCAACTATTTAGGTGATCATGTGATTTTTTCCCTTCATCCTTTTAATGTGGCATATTACATTTATTTTTATATATTCAACAGTCCTTGCATTTTGTGAATAAACTCCATTTGACCATGGTGTATAATCCTTTTAATATGTCGGTGAATTCAGTTTGCTAGTATTTTATTGAGGAATTTACCATTAATATTGATTAGGGATACTGGTTTGCTTTCCTTGCTGCGTCTTTGTCTGGCCTTGCTATCAAGGTAATGCTGAATTCATAGACTGAATTAGGAGATATTCTCTCCCTTTAATTTTTTTGGAAGAATTTGAGAATGATGTTAATTCTTCTTAAATATTTGGTAGAATTCACCAGTGAAGCTGTCAGGTCCAGGACAAATCTTTGTTGAGCATTTTTTTTTTTTTTAAAGATTTTATTTATTTATTTTGAGAGAGAGAGAACACATGAGAGGGGATAGGGTCAGAGGATGAAGCAGACTCCCTGCGGAGCAGGGAGCCCGATGCGGGACTCGATCCCAGGACTCCAGGATCATGACCTGAGCCGAAGGCAGTCGCTTAACCAACTGAGCCACCCAGGTGCCCTGTTGAGCATTTTTTTTTATTGCTGTTTTAATATACTTACTGTTTATGTCTATTTAACTTCTCTATTTCTTCATGATTCAGTCCTGGTAGCTTGTTTCTAGGACTTTTTCCATTTAGTGTAGCTTATCTTATTTATAGGCATACAATAGCTCATATTTATATAATTCTTTTTTTAAATTGTTTTATTTCAGTTGCAATATAGTTAAAATATGGTGTTATATTATGTCAGGTATAAAATATAGTGGGGCGCCTAGGTGGCTCAGTCATTAAGCATCTGCCTTGGGCTCAGATCATGATCCCAGGCTCCTGGGATCGAGCCCTGCATCAGGTTCCCTACTCGGTGGGAAGCCTGCTTCTCCCTCTCCCACTCCCCCTGCTTGTGTTCCCTCTCTTGCTGTGTCTCTCTGTCAAATAAATAAAAATCTTAAAAAAAAAGAATTTATAAAAAAAATAGTGATTCAACTATTTCATACATCACCCAGTGGTCATCACAATAAGTACACTCTTTAATCCCCATCATCTATATCTTCCAGCATCCCACCCACCTCCCCTCTGGTAACCATCAATTTGTTCTCCAAAATTGAGTCTGTCTCGTGGTTTGTGGCTTTCTCTCTTTTCTTTTTGCTTTGCTCATTTGTTGCTTGCTTTTTTTATTTCTTAAATTCCACATATGAGTGTAATCAGATGCTGTCTTTCTCTGACTCTTATTTCACTTAGGATTATACTCTCTAGCCTCATTCATGTTGTTGTAAATAGCAAGATTTCATTATTTTTATGGCCACATAATACTTCTTCTTTATCCATTCATCTATCAGTGGAAATTTTGGCTGCTTCCATGATTTGGTTATTGTAAATAGTGCTGCAATAAACATAAGAGTACATGTATCCCTTCCAATTAGTGTTTTTATATTTCTTGGGGTAAATAGAAGTGTGATTACTGGATCATAGGGTAGTTCTATTTTTTTAATTTTTTGAGGAACCTACATACTGTCTTCCAGAGTGGCTGCACCAGTTTGTTGTTTCACCAACAACAGTATAAGAGGGTTCCTTATTCTCCATGTTCTAACCATTTCTTATTTTAGCCATTCTGACAGATGTGAAGTGATATCTCATTGTGGTTTTGATTTACATTTACCTGATGATGAGTGATGTTGAGCATCCATTCATGTGTCTGTTATCCATCTGGATGTCTTCTTTGGGGAAATGTCTGTTCATGTCTTCTGCCCATTTTTTAATTGGCTTATTTGTTTTTTAGTGTGTTGATTTTTTTAAGTTTTTTAAAATATATTTTAGGTACTGACCTGTTATTGGGTATGTCATTTGCACATGTTTTCTCCCATTCCATAGGTTGTCTTTCAGTTTTGTTGATTGCTTCCTTTGTTTTGCAGAGCTTTGTATTTTGTTGTTCTCCCAATAGTTTAATCTCTGCTTTTATTTTCCTGGCTTCAGGAGATGTCTAGAAAAATATTGTTATGGCACATGTCAGAGAAATTACTGCTGATACTCTCTTCTAGGATTCTTATGGCTTCAGTTCTCTCAGTTAGGTCTTTAATCCATTTTGAATTTATTTTGTGTATGATGTAAGTAACTGGTCCAGTTTCATTTATTTGCATGTAACTGTTCACTTTTCCTAATACATTTGTTGAATAGACTTTCTTTTTCCCATTGCATGTTCTTGCCTCTTTTGTCAGATATAAATTGAGTCAATATAATTGTAGGTCTATTTCTGGGCTTTCTATCCTTTTCATTGATCTATGTGTCTATTTTTGTGTTGCTACCCTACTATTTTGAATACTACAGCTTCGTAATATAACTTTAAGTCTGGAATTGTGATATTTCCAGTTTTGCTCGCCTTTTTCAAGGTTACTTTGGTTATTGGGATCTTTTGTGATTCCACAGAAATATTAGGATCATTTTTTCTAGTTCTGTGAAAAATGCTCTTGGTATTTTGGTATGGATTGCATTAAATCTGTCAATTACTTTGGATAGTATGGACATTATAACAAAATTTGTTCTTTCAATCCATGAACAGGGAATATTTGTTCCTTTTTTTTTTTTTTTCAGTTGTCTTCAATTTTTTAAATCAATGCTTTATAGAGTATAGGTCTTTTACCTCCTTGGTTAAGTTTATTCTTACCTATTTTTAATATTTTTGGTGCAACTGTAAATGGAATTTCTTAATTTCTCTTTCTGTTGCTTCATTATTAGTGTATAGAAATTCAGTGAATACTGCACATTGGTTTTGTATCCTATAACCATACTGAACTCATTTATCAGTTTTAGTAGTTTTTTTGGTGTTTTTTAGGATTTTCTATATATAGCATTACATCAATTGCAAATGGTGAAAGCTTTACTTCTTCCTTACTAATGTGGATTCCTGTTGTTGTTGTCTGATTGCTGTGGTGAGGACTTCCGGTATTATGTTGAATAAAAGTGGATAGAGTGGATATCCTTGCCTTATTCCTGATCTTAGGGTGAAACTTTCAGTTTTTCACCATTGAGTATGATGTTAGCTCTGGGTTTTCATTTATGAACTTTATTATGTTGAGGTATTTTCCCTCTAAACCTACTTTGTTGAGGTTTTGTTTTTTTTTTTTTTTATCATGGACAAGTGCCATACTTCATCAAATGCTTTTTCTGTATCTATTGAAATGATCATATTGTTTTTATCCTTTCTCTTATCAGTGTGATGTATCACGTTAATTGATTTGTGAATACTGAGCCACCCTTACATCCAGGGAATAAATACCACGTGACTGTGTTGAATATTTTTTAAGTATCTTGTTGGATTCGGTTTGCTAAAATTTTATTGAGGATTGCTACATCTATGTTCATTGGAGATGTTGACATTTAATTTTTTTTTTCATAGTGTCTTTACATAGTTTTGGCAACAGGGTAATGTTAGCCTCATAGAATGAATTTGGAATCTTTCTTTTCCATTTTTGGAGTAGTTTGAGAATAGGTATTAACTCTCCTGTAAATGTTTGCTAGAATTCACCTGTGAAGCCATCTGGCGCCGGATCATTTTTTGTTGTTACTTTTTGATTACTGATTTAATTTCATTGCTGGTAATCAGTTTGTTCAAATTTTTTATTTCTTCCATTTTGGGAGGCTATATGTTTCTAGGAATTTGTCTATTTCTTCTAGGTTATCAAATTTGTTGGCATATAATTTTTCATAATATTTTCTTATAATCCTTTGTATTTCTGTCATTTCAGTTATTTCTCCTCTTTCATTTCTGACTTTAATTATTTGAGTTCTCTCTCTCTCTCTTTCTCTCTCTCCCTTTGATGAATCTCACTAAAGGTTTAAAAATTTTGTTGACTTTTTCAATGAATCAGCTCCTTGTTTCACTGATCTGTTCTATTCTTTTTGTTTTTGTGTTTTAGTTTCTATTTATTTCTGCTTTAATTTTAGGTTGTTTGAGATTTCCCTTGCTTCTTGAGGTAGGCCTTTATTACTCTAATCTTTCCTCTTAGAATAGATTTAAGGCATCCCCAAAATTTGGGTCATTGGGACATTCATTTTTATTGCCTCCATGTATTTTTTAAAATTTCCTCTTTGATTTATTTGTTGACCCATTCAATGTTCAGTAGCATGTTATTTAACTTCCATGTGTTTGCTCTTTCCAGATTTTTTCTTGTGGTTAATTTTTAGTTTCATAACAGTTTGGTTAGAAAAGATGCATGGGATGAGAGGCTACGGATCAATTCACTCAGGAAGAATACCATTTTGCCAAAAGATCTTCAGGAAGTGGCCGATGGAGAAATTGCTGCCCTTCCCCGGGATAGCTGCCCTGTTCGAATCCGAAATCGGTGTGTTATGACGTCCCGTCCACGTGGTGTAAAGCGGCGCTGGAGGCTTAGTCGTATTGTCTTCCGTCACTTAGCAGACCATGGGCAGCTGTTGGGGGTCCAGCAAGCAACATGGTGACCCGCTCCAGAACCTACTGAGCAGGGAAGCCAGTTCTGGCAAGAAGAGGCTTCTCTAATAGACAAAAACCTAGTTTTGTAGGGGTCCAGTATGGGAGTATAGTCTACCTGATGCTGCCTACGGTTAAATTACCTTTTAATTTTAAATTAAGAAATTTGGTGGATGTTTCAGTCAGTGAATTCTGGCTCTCTGTGAATTATCTCTTCTCTTGGACTTAAAAATTAACCATACTGTTTCCATACATACTACAAGGAGTAGAGTAATAAAAAATATTCTGTGAAAATAAAAAAAAAAAGAAAAGAAAAGATGCATGGAACAACTTCAGTCTTTTTGAATTTGTTAAGCCTTGTTTTATGGCCTAATATGTTATCTATTAAGAACAAAGTTACATATGCACTTGGAAATAATGGTATTCTGCTGTTTTAGGATGGAATGTTCTGAAAATATCTGTTAAATCCATTGTTCCAGTATGTTATTCAAAGCCACTGTTACCTTGTTGATTTTCTGTTTGGATGATCTGTCCATCAAGGTAAGTGAGGTCCTAATGTCCCCTACCATTATTTTATTACTATTTTTAAAGGATTTATTTATTTTAGAGAGAAAGATAATGAGAGAGTGGGGTGGGGCTAAGAGGGGAAGATGGAGAGGGAGAGAGAGAATCCCAACCAGACTCCTTGCTGAGCACAGAGCCCAATGTGGGGCTGATCCCATGACCCTGAGATCATGACCTGAGCTGAAATCAGGAGTTGGATGCTTAAGAAACTGAGCCACCCAGGCTCTCCTTGATTACTGTTGATTACTTCTTGTATGTTTGTTATTAACTGATTTAAGTATTTGGGTGTTCCCATGTTGGATGCATAAATATTTACTATTATACATCTTCTTCTTGGATTGTTCCCTTAATGATTACATAGTATCCTTTTTTATCTCCTTTTACAGCCTATATTTTAAAGTCTATTTTGTCCCATATAAGTATTACTATCTTGGCTTTCTTTTCACATCCATTTGCATGATAAATGTTTTTCCATCCCTTCATTTTCAATCTGCAGGTGTCTTTAGGTCTAAAATGAGTCTCTTGTAGGCAGCATATAGATGGCTCCATTTACATTTGAAACAATTATTGATAAGTATGTATTTATTGTCATTTTGTTACTTGTTATATGGGGGTTTTTTTTGTAGTTTTTCTCCATTCCTTTCTTCTCTTGCTCTCTTCTCTCATGATTAGTTGGCTTACTTACGTGATATGCTTGGATTCCTTTCTCTTTGTTCTTTGCATATCTATTACTGGTTTTTGATTTTTCATTAACATTCAGATTGCATATAACATCTTCTGCATATAGTACTCCATATTAAGTGGATGGCTGCTTAAGTTTGAACACATGCTTTGCTCCTCTCTTCACCACATTTTAGGTTTATGGTGTCATACTTTGCATTCTTTTATTTTGTGAGTTCCTTAACTGATTTTCTCAGATATACTTATTTTTTACTGCTTTAAAAAATTTTTACTTATTTATTTGAGAGAGAGAATGTATGCACAAGAGAGAGAGCACAAGCAGGGGGAGGGGCAGAAGGAGATGGAGAAGCAGACTCCCTACTGAGCAGGAAACCTGATCCCAGGATCCTGGGATTATAACCTGAGCCGAGGGCAATGCTTAACTGATCTACCCAGGCACTCCTGCTTTTGTGATTTTTACTTTCCTCACTCTTGCTTATGGTCTTTCCTTTCCACTCAAAGATTATCCTTTTACATTTCTTATAGGGTAGTTTAGTTATCATGAACTCTTTTAACTTTCGTTTGTCTGGGAAACTCTTTATCTCTCCTATTCTGAATGATAGGCTTTCTATATAGAATATTCTTGGCTGCAGATTTCTCCCTTTCAGCACTTTGAATATATCATGCCACGTCCTTCAGGCCTCTGAAGTTTCTGTTGCAAAATCGTCTGTTATCCTTATGGAGTTTCCCTAGCATGTAACTGCTTTCTTTTCTCTTGCTGCTTTTAAAATTCTTTCTTTATTGCTACTTTTTGCCATTTTAATTACTATGTGTCTTGTTGTGGACCTCTTTGGGTTGATTCTGTTGAAGGTTCTCTGTACCTCCTGGATCTGGATTTCTATTTCCTTGCCCAGATTTGGGAAGTTTGCAGCTATTATTTCTTCAAATAATTTTTCTGCCCCCTTTTCTTTCTGTTCTCCTTCTGGGAATCCTGTAATGTTAATGTTATTACACTTGATGGTGTTACTGAGTTCCCTAAGTCTATTCTCATTTCGCATTTTTTTTTTTAATCTCACCTGCTCAGCTTGATTACTTTCCACTACTCTGTCCCCCAGGTCACTGATTCATTCTTTTGTTTTAACTAGTCTACTATTTTTTTTTATCTAGTGTATTATTAATTTCATTTATTGTATTCTTCATCTCTGATTGTTTTTTTCTTTTATCTCAATGTTAAGGTTCTCACTGATGTCTTCCACTCCTCTCTCTAGTCCAGTGAGTACTTTTATGTTCATTACTTGAAATTCTCTATCAGCATGTTACTTATGTTCATTTCACTTAGGTCTCTCTCTGTGATTTTGTCCTGTTCTTTCATTTGGGTTATATTCCTCAGTCTCCTCATTTTTTTTTTTCACTCTCTGTGTCTGTTTCTATGTGTTAGGAATGATAGCTATGTGTTTTGCACTTGAAAGTAATGGCCTTATGAAGAAGAGGTCCTGTAGTACCCTGTCTTGCAGTTTCCCCTGTTCACCAGAACCTGACACTTCAGAAATATCTTCAATGTGTGATGTGCATGCCCTGCTGTTATGTTTGAGCCACCTTTTCCTTCAGTCCAGTCATCTGCAATGGCTCTCTTTGACTGTTTTGGGTAGTGTTTGGTCCCTGTGATATTAGCAGGCCAGCCTGTGGACACTTTGACTTGAATTGAGTCAAACCAGGCATTTGTCAATGATCCAGTAACACCGAAATGCAGGACACTTTCCCTACTTTGATTTTTCAGAAGCTTTCACTGATGGGTGGGGCTGCAGTCAGACTAGTTTTCTTCCTCCAACCAATTGCTGGAACCTCCATCTCACTGCTGTGTGTGGTTACCTTTCCATTTCTCTGAGCAAGAGTCACTTTGGAGTGGTGCTGGCCACTGTAGCAGCTGCTTGCACACTGCCCGACTTTGACACCACCCTGAAGGGGCACTGGCCAAGAATATATTGAAAAAGGCAGATCTACCAAAGCACAGCATGGCGGGGGGGGGGGGGGAAGGCAGGGTGGAATTGCTAGCAAGTTCTATGTACCACCATTCCTCTGTGGGAGGGACCCTGCCATGCTGGGACTGAAGTGCTGTCCAGAGGGGTAGATCCCTGTAAGCACAGTACAGTGGGTGTTGTGGTAAGGTGGTGGTGCTAGCAAACTTTGTGTAGTACCATTTCTGTGCAGGAGAGGTTCTGCAGTGCCTGGACTTAAATAGGGTGTCTGAATGGGTGGATTGGGAAAAGCAGAGTGTAGGGGTGGGGTGGCAATGCTAGCAAGTTTCTTTCAGGTGGCTGTGTGTTTATGTTGGGGCGAGGGTGAAGGAAATGGCGTTTGCCAGTTCCTTTGTTCTTGAAGGAGTTCCCTAGTGATTTCTGTCCCTCCAGGACATTATCTGAAATTTGTAAATAACTCTCCCTCCTGTATGCTCCACCACCCTTTCAAACTGCTAATTCTATACTATATGTCCAAAGGCTGTATGTTGTGCTGTCTCTTTAAGGGCAAGAACTTAGTTTCTTCTTGACCACACCACCTGCTCTCTCAGAGCTGAACCCACTGTTTTTTGTTGTTGTTGTTGTTTTTTAATTCCAGATTTTAAGTCCTGCTGGTTGTGAGACTTCATGAAATTTGGCCTCTCTGGTTTTCAAAGCCAAATATTATGGGGATTAGTTTTCCCTGGGCAAGCTCCCTGATGTGGGGGTCTGTTTCTCATTTCTTCATGTTCTTGGGTTTCCTCTCTCCCACAGACAGTCCCATGAGTCCTTTTAGTTCCTGACTGCATCTCTGCCCTTCTTACCATCCTCGATGTGGCCTCTTCTCTACTTTTAGTTGTGGAGTTTGTTCTGCCAGGCTTTGGGTCATTTTCAGGGTTATTTACACTGATGTGACTGTTATCTAGTTGGATCCCTGGGACAAGGTGAGCCTAGGGTCCTCCTACTGCACCATCTTTCCTGGAAGCCTAAGTTTTATTGATTCTTTTCATCTTTTCTAAGATCCAACATTTATCTACATTGATTTTCTTGTTTTTCTCTTTTTTTAATGTTCTTGTAATTTGTTTATCTCCACTTTCAGTTTAATTAATTTCTTCTGTCCTCTCGCTTGGGATTTTGCGCAAATTTCTTCTAGTTCCTTTAAGGTGTAACAATAGGTTTTTGATTTGATATCTTTCTTCTTTTTCAAAGTATGTATTTTCTGCTATAAATTTCCTTCTTAGCTCTGTTTTAACTGCATTTCATAAATTTTGTTATGTTCATTTTTGTTCATTTATCTCCAGATATTTTTTAATTTCTCTTATGATTTTTTTCATTGACCCAGTGGTTGTTTAATATTATGTTCTTTAATTTCCACATATTTGTAAATATTTCAGTTTGCCTTATTTTATTTTCTAGTTTTAATACATTATGATAAAAAATCATGCTTCCAATATTTTAAAAATTTTACTAAAACTAATTTTGTGGCCTATATAGGATGAATCCTGGAGAATATTTCACATGCACTTGAGGAAAATTTACATTTTGCTGTCCTTTCATGTCATGTTCTATATCTACTAGATATAAATGATTTATAGTGATGCTTCATATCTTCTATTTTATTGTTTATCTTCTCTGTGGGTGTTCTACCAAAAATTGAAAGTGAGATATTGAAGTTTCCAAATATTATTGAAAAACTTTCTATGTTTGTCATCAATTTTGTCAGTGTTTGCATCATATATTTTGGAGTCCTTTTGTTTGATGCGTATGTGCTTTCAGTTATTATATCTTCTTGATGAAGTGACCTTCTTATCAATAATGATATTTTACCTTGTCTCTTGTTATAGTTTTTGAAGTAAGTCTACTTTGTTTGATATTAACATAGTTATCTCACCTCTCATTTGATTCCTATTGGAATGAATGCCTTTTTCTGTACACTTTCAAGGTATTTGTTCCTTTAGATCTAAAGTGGGTCTCTTATAGACAGCATAGTGTTAGATCATGTGTTTTCATCCATTCTACCAACTTCTGTCTTTTAGAGAGTTTAATCTACTTACACTTAATGTAGTTCCTGATAACAAAGGACCATATGTTTCCTGTATGTCTTATACATTTCCCCCTCTCATTTTCTCTATTACTGCCTACTTTTGTGTTTAGTTGACTTTTATAGTGATGTACTTTGTTTCCTTTTCATTTCCTTTGTGTATATTTTATAGTTATTATCTTTTTGATTACCATTGGGATTACATATAACATCTTAAAGTTATAACAATATAAGTTGAATTGATAATAACTTAAACTGTAATTTCATACAAAGCAACTCCTGTAGAGCTTCATCCACTTGTATATCATTGTTGTCACAATGTATTTGTTATTACATTGTGTTACTTATAACAGATTTATAATTATGTTTAAACATTTGTCTTTTAAATTATGCAAAATATAAAAAGTAAAGTTGCAAACTAAAATTACACTAATTCAGGGGCGCCTGGGTGGCTCAGTTGGTTAAGCCAGTGCCTTCAGCTCAGGTCATGATCCTGGAGTCCCGGGATCGAGTCCCACATCGGGCTCCCTGCTTGCTCAGCGGGGAGCCTGCTTCGCCCTCTGACCCTCCCCCCTCTCATGCTCTCTCTATGTCATTCTCTCTCTCAAATAAATAAAATCTTTAAAAATAAAATAAAATAAAATAAAATAAAATTACACTAATTCAAAAAATAATAAAATAAAATTACATTAATTCTGGTTTTTATATTTGTCCATGTATTTATCTTTATGAAAGTTATTTATTTATTCATATGTCTTCAAATTATTGTCGTGCATCAGTTTATTTGAACCCAAAAGACTCCATTTACCATTTCTTATAAGACAGGTCTAGTGGTAATAACTCTTTTGGGTTTTCATTTTTCTCCTGGGGATGTTTTAATTTTTCCCTCATTTTTTAAAAAGATTTTATTTATTTATTTATCAGAGAGAGAGAGAAAGCATGCAAGCAGGGGGAGTGGCAGGCAGAGGGAGAATCATGCTCCTTGCTGAGCAGGGAGCCCAGTGTGGGACTTGATCCCAGGACCCTGAGATCATGACCAGAGCTGAAGGCAGATGCTTAACTGACTGAGCCACCCAGGGGTCTCAATTTTTCCCTCATTTTTAAAGGTCAGTTTTGTCAGATGTAGAATTTTTGGCTGACAGATTGTATTCAGTTACTTTAAATATGCCATCCCACTGCTTTTTGGTTCCCAAAGTTTGAATGAGAAATTAGCTGATAATCCTATGAAGAATCTTTTAAATGTGATGATTCACTTTTCTCTTCCTTCTCACAAGATCCTCTCTGTCTTGGGCACTCAACAGTTTGAGTATTATGTGTCTCAGTCCTTTTTGGGATTATCCTACTTGGAGTTTGTTGAACTTTGGACTTTGTAGATTAATTTTTTTATTAAATTGGCATTTTTTTGGCATTATTTCTTCAAATAACCTCTCTGCTTTATTTTCTGTCTTCCCCTTATGGGACTCCCATAATGCATATATTGCTCCACTTGAGGGTTTACCACAAGTCTTTTAGATTCTGTTTACTTTTCCCCCTTCTTTTTTTCTTCTTGCTCCATATACTAATTTCAATTTCCCTACCTTCAATTTCTCCAATTATTCCTTTTGCCTACTAAAATTTGCTGTTGAATTCTTCAGGTGAATTCTATATTTTAGTTATTATACTTTTTATTTCCAAAATTTCTATTTTATTTCTTTGTATAATTTCTACTTCTTTGTTGACATTCTCATTTTTTTCTCATGTTATTTTCCTGATTTTCTTTAGCTATTTGCCTATGTTCTCCTTTAACAGTTTGAGTATATTTAACATAGCTGTTTTAAAGTCATTGTGTGATATGTCTGATGTCTGGTCTTATTCAAAAACAATAGTATATTTATTCTATTCCTTTGAATGGGTCATGTTTTCATTTTTTTTCATCTACTTTATGATTTTTTATGGAAAATTTTGTTTTTAACCTGTATGATGCTGTAACTCTAGAAATCAGATTTTCCTCCTTCCCACAGTGTTTGCTGTTTTTTTAGTTGTTAAATATTGTTTTTGTATTTTTCCAAACTGTTTTTGCAAAGATTATTCCTTGCCATTTGTTACTGGTGTTTCCCTTCCTTCACTTCATGTTCAGAAATTTCCTTGAATGCAAAGAACTGAAAACAAACAAAACCACAAAAATTTTAAACAGGGAAAGTAGAAAAAAATGACCATTCCCAGGTTTTACTGATTTTCTCTGTGCTTGAACACTTCAACACTTTTACCAAAGATTTTCATCCCAGATTCTTCTCCCTTTCTTAGATCATCTATTGTTATGTCTGAAGAGACCCATAATCTCTTGTTCCAAATGTCTATGGGTTTTAAGTCCATCTTGAAGCTTTCACAATAAGTGCTCACTGCTTTTTCTCCATGAGATCTACATCAAAGAAAACAGAGATGTGCACCTTTCATCATGACTTCTGGAAGCCCCCAGTTCGATTAGAAAATGTTTACACAATAATTTGCAAATTAGGTCTGTTCAGCTTCCTCTGGATTGAGACAAGTAATTGGGAAACAGGCAGTTTCTACTTCAAGACTAAGACTGGCCACAACACAAAGAAGGTGGGGTGAATCAAAGGGAAATAAAAACACCAAAAAATTTTACTAACATGTTCAAAATTGATATTTTTTAAATTGGGTGTTTATTTGGTTGCTTTAAGTTTTTGAATGTTTTCCAGAGCATTGATATAGTGGATCAGATAGTTTCTAACTTTTTAAAAGTATCTTTGGGAAAATAAGAGCTTGGATAAAGTTAGTTTGCAATTTTGCTGACATTATTCCCAGTGGCACATCTTGAAACAGAATATGTAGTTGTTGTCATCAGCATCAAAAAAAAAAAAATGATGGGAAGAAAGAAAGAAATATTTCTACACTTGAAAAGGGGAATGTGTCTATGTAATGCCTAAGGAAGCCTTTCCCACAGCCTACATAATAAAGATTCAATTACTTTTCACTGACAATGAGCTGAGTGTGAGTTACTTAAAAAAAAAAAAAAAATATATATATATATATATATATGACAGCCAAAAAAAGTCAATGTGATATTATACAGCATTAACAGAAGTACAATATTTGAAATAAGGGAAAAGATATTCCTGTTCTACTTTCTGAAGTCAAACAATACCTAGAATATTGATTTTCTAACAAGGAATCATAGTTTTTTTACTCATACTGGTGAGGATAGTAATGAAATTAGACAGATTGTCATATGATAAATGTTTAAATTACCTTTGTTTATATATCTTGAGAAAAAAATAGTTCACTGGAAGACATGAGAGCCCTCTCCAAATATGTGAAAAGTTATTGTGTATAAAATATATAGAACTAGTTTGGTCTGCAACCAAGAAGTGATCTCAATTTAACAAGGTCTTAAAGGATTATTTACCTAGTACCAATGGTGATATCTAAAAAAGGGAAAGCAAAAATAAATAAATACATACATACATAAGGACAGATAAAACCATAATGTAAGAAAGGTCTTTTTAACATTCAGAACTGTCTAATTGACAGCTTCAAGCATTACATTACATAAGTTTCCCATGGGACTGGAAAATTGTATGTATTAAAAAATGAGTCACTCATATGGGGTATAAAATTTATTTTAATTGTTTAGATATTATAGATAAAGGGAAAAAGCTAAATGCAGTTCCATGTGAAAATTAAAGTGAAAACCAAGGAGAATAGCTGTTAAATAATCTATAAACTCTATCCATCTAGCAGAGCTAAATTGTAGCATTACTTATTGACTGGGGGGGATTTTCTATTACTTATACTTTCAGGCTTTATTGTGTGTTACTTCAGCCACAAACACAGATCATATTAACAGTTCCCATTTATTGAATTCTTACTTTATACAGGCGTTGTATTAAGTGCTTAAATGGATTATCATATAATTTAATACTCATAACAATCATGTAAAGTAAGTAGTAGTATAAAACATGGTTTGACAAGGAAATATTTTCTTAGGTTAAAAACTGGTCCAAAGGTTATACAGCTAGTAAGTAGCAGAGCAGGAATTTAAACTTGTGTCTCTTACACCAAAGAAAAACTAGTAACCATTATACAGTATGCCCATTTTAACCACAAAGCACACAACCACTGAGAAAAAACTTTCTGTACATCTTTGATAAACTTCTGGCATGTTGAGTTTTTTAACCATGGTAAACTTTACACTAGCAGAGGAAAAATCTTATTATAAGTTTTTATGACTCTTTTAGCTCTATTTCATTGGAAATATGAAGCAGGGATTCATATCTATCAGTCTTTTTCTCCTAATAATTTTTTTGGTTTACTTAAAATTTCATTAATTAAGCCTTCTAGAAACTGTAAAAACAACCCACCAAAAAACCAAAAACCTCTAATTTTTAAAAGCAATAAGTACTTTTTCAATGTGAAACAGAAACATATACTCATAAGGATTTTAGATAAATGCATGTAATATGCTTGTAGAAGCCAGTGGGAGGTGTCTGGATGCACCACTTTTGTCCCACTTATTAGGAAGCCCACGTTTACTTATACAGAATAAGTCTGCCATAGGTATTAGTGAATTAATCACCAATAAAATCTGATTTGAAGACCACTATAATACATGAGCTCAAATGTTTCAACATACTTTTTTTAGTTCTTGATTTTCCTATGAGTAGTATCATAGTAGTATCATAATTTCTTTGAAAACTACAATAGATGGGATATGCAGAAATCTGAGTTTTAAATTTATCTATACCATGAATTCATTATTTACTTGGAAAACACACTTAGTTCTAAACCTCAGTTTCTTCTAAATACGTGGAGAGTAATCCCAGGCAATCCTTAATATTACTTTAAATTCCAACATTCTGGACATGTAAAGTACAAATACTTTGTCTTGGAACGATCCCCAATTAAACTCTCTTAGTTTATATTAGCTCATTATATAAATTGGCCAGTCACCTAAAATTATATAAACATATTACTATACACATAATATTTGCATTATATAGCCTACAAAATGTTTTCACATATATCACCTCATTAATTCCTGACAGCAGCTCTGGGGAAAAAGTATATGGCTTTATTTTTAAAATTTCATTGTCAGGGGAGTTAGAATGGTGGTGTAGTAGGAAGACCCTAGGCTTGCCTCCTGCCTTGAACACCACTAGATAGCTATCAAATCATTCTGAACACTCAAGAAATGAACCTGAGGACTGATAGAACAAACTGGACAACTAGAGGGAGAGAAGAGGCTACTTTGTAGAAGATAAGAAGTGAGAAGAAGTGGTTTGAGTAAGAAAAGGATCAAGGCTGCTACAGTCACAGAGAAAGGCAAGAAAGAGAGAGGAGCACATAGGGTATTGCACAAGGAGAACATTTCCACAAAGACATTGAGGAAATGAGAGGAACTGAATTTTGAAAGTTTTTGCAACCAGCTGGGCTCAAAGACTGGAGTTTTTGAAGTCCCCAGGCTTGGCTGTGATAGAGACCTGGGGATGCTGTCTTACTCCTGGAGAGAAGGAAGACAGGTAACCTGGGGGCAGATAGCATGATTTGAGGATCACCTAAGATGCATAGGGAGAGACTGCTCCTTCTTCTTGGGGGAATATCTGTGAGAGGTGGCATTACCAATGAAGGACAAAAGAAACTGTGGGCACCATTTCAATCCCTAACCCTTCAGCATAGGCACAGAGACACATACTGAGGACAGCTAACCCAGACACTGACTGTTTAGCCTGCTTTGCTTCAAATCCATGCCCCTGTGCTCTGGCACAACTCCCTTCTGGGTCAAACCTGCATCAGTCTGAGGACAGTGAGACCTATTCCCAGAGGACCAGCACAGGTCCTTGCTACACCAGGTACCTGAAGTTTGGAATTTTAAGTTACTAGGCTTGGTTAAGGTAGAAACCAATGCGTGCTGCTATGTTTCAGGCAAGCAAGTGACCCAGAAACAGTGTGAAATCAGCAATCTGAAAAATGCTTATGATGCATGAAGGGAAATCATTCAATCCCCTGAAAGTGATTCCCTGAGAATAAGAAGCACAGACTCCCCTCTCCAGAGACAAAGGAGGAGGCTGGTGCCACTTCCCTCCCTTGTTCCTCAGCATAAACCAACCTCAGTAAACAGCAAAGTGCCAACAGTAACCTGCCTACAGTGAGTCTTTCCCACCCCTCCTCACACTCTGCTGGTTCTGTTTTTTCTCAGGCAAGTGTGACTAATGACCAGCACAGTGGGCCTCTCCACCAGAAAACCAGCACAAAACCCCATACACATCACGTCTACTGACCACAAAGATCTGCAAAATTTCAGTGTTATTTGAAATACCATCAGGTCTCTTTTTTCAAGCAGACCAGAGCACATCTTATTAAAACTAACCATACTCTGGACAAGGTCCTAACACTTCCCATTGCAGTCAAGGAGAAACTCTGCAGAAGACAGACATGAGGGATAGAACAGCCAAAACAACAACAGAGTGCATGTAGCACACACCAGAGAGACTTCCTAAGTTTTAGGCCCTGAACATTATATGACCCCTTTTTCATCAAGCCATTACTCTCAGGAGCAGGAAATATAAAAGGACTTTCCAACAGAGAAGGCAGAGACCTAGACAAAATTCCAATATGGAGGAATTCATCCCAAATGAAACAACAAGAAAAGGTCATAGCCAGGGATCTAACTGAAGCAGATATAAGTAATATGCCTGGTCCAGAATTTAAAGGAACAATCATAAGGATATTACCTAGGCTTGAGAACATCATGGAAGACATCAGGGAGACCCTTTCTGCAAAGATAAAAGAGCTAAAAAACCATCAGGCCAAAATGAAAAATGCAACTGAGATTTGAAACCAACTGCATATAATGACTACAAGGATGCAAGAAACAGAGGAATGAATAAGTGATATAAAAGGATTATCGGGATGCCTGGGTAGGCCAATCAGTTACGTGTCTGCGTTCAGCTCAGGTCATGATCCCAGAGTCCTGGGATCAAGTCCCCCATCAAGATCCTTGCTCAGCGGGGAGCCTACTTTTCCTTCTGCCTGCTTCTCCCTCTGCCTGCTGCTCTCCCCTGCTTTTGCATTCAATCTCTCTCTCTTTCTCTGACAAGTAAATAAAATCTTTAAAAAATTATTAAAAAGACAAGATTATGGAAAATGATAAATCTGCAAAAAAAAAAAAGAAAAACATTGAATCACAAAAATAGACTTAGGGAACTCAGGGACTTGATCAAACACAATAACATTCGTATCATAAGAACCTCAGAAGAAGAAGAGAGAAAAAAGGGGGGTGGAGAAGCCTTGAAATTATAGCTGAAAACTTCCCTAATCTGGGGAAAGAAAGAGACACCCAAATCCAGGAGGCACAGAGAACTCCTATCAAAATCAACAAAAACAGGCCAATACCAAGATCTATTGTAAAGTTTGCAAAATACAGTGATAAAGAAAAAACTCTTACAAACAGTAAGACAAAACAAGTCCCTAATTTACAAGGGAAGACCAATACAGTTAGCAGCAGATCTCTCCACAGAAACGTGGCAAGACAGAAAAAAGTAGTGTAATATATTCAAAGTGCTGAATGGGAAAAATCAGCAGCTAAGAAATAGCCTATCTAATAAGGCTATCATTCAGAATAGAAGGAGAGATAAAAAGTTTCCCAGACAAACAAAAATTAAAGGAGTTTGTGACCACTAAACCAGCTCTGCAAGAAATATTAAAGGGGGCACTTTGAGTGGAAAGGAAAGACTAAAAGTGACAAAGACAAGAAAGGAACAGAGAAAATGTCCAGAAACAACAAAAGAAGTAATAAAATAGCACGATACATATCTATTAATAATTACTCTGAATGTAAATAGACTAAATGCTCCAATCAAAAGACATAGGGTACGAGACTGGATTAAAAAAAAAGTCCCACATATATGCTATCTACAAGAGATTAATTTTATTTCCTCATTTTTAAAGGATTTTATTTATTAGAGAGAGAGCAGGGGGAGGGGCAGAGGGAGAGGAGAAGGACAAGCAGACTCTCTAATGAGCATGGAGTCTGACACAGGACTCAATCCCAGGACCCTGAGATCATGACCTGAACTGAAGTGAGATGCTTAACAGACTGAGCCACCCAGGTGCCCCTAAGAGATTCATTTTAGATCTAAAGAGACCTGCAGAATGAAACTGAGGAGATGAAAAAAATATTTATCATGCAAATGGATGTCAAAAGAAAGCCAGAGTGGCCATACTTAGACAAACTAGACTTCAAAGACTGCAACAGCAGATGAAGAAGGGTGCTATATTATAATAAAGAGGGCAATCCAACAAGAGCTAACACTTGTAAATATTTATGCCCCCAACATGGGAGCACCCAAATATATAAAATAATTAATAAAAAACATAAAGGAACTCATTGATAATAATGCAATAATAGTAGGGGATTTAACACTCCTCTTACATCAATGGACAAATCATCTCAGCATAAAATCAGCAAGGAAACAATGGCTTTGAATGACACTGGACCAGATGGACTTAACACATATATACATAACATTCCATTCTAAAAGAGCAGAATACATATGCTTTTCAAATGCACATGGGACATTCTCCAGAATAGATCACAATACTAGGTCACAAACCAGGCCTCGGCAAGTACAGTAAGATTGAGATCATTCCATATGTATTTTGTGATCACAGTGCTATGAAACTTGAAGGCAACCAAAAGATAAAATTTGGAAAGACAACAAATACATGTAGGTTAAACAACATGCTACTAAAGAATGGATGTGTCAACCAGGAAATCAAAGAGAAAAAAAAAAACTACCTGGAAACAAATGAAAATGAAAACACGATGGTGTAAAACCATTGGGATGCAGAAAAAAGAGTTATAAAGGAGAAGTATATAGCAATACAGGCTTACTTAAAAATAGCAACAACAACAACACACACACAAAAAAACAACAACAAAAAAGAAAAATCTCAAATAAACAACCTAAACTTACACCTAAAGCAGATAGAAGAAGAACAACAAATGAAGCCTAAAGTCAGCAAAATAAGAAAATAATAAAGATTAGAGCAGGAATAAATGGTATAGAAAGAAGCAAATAGAAACAGCAGAACTTATCAATGAAACCAGGAGCTGGTTCTTCAAAAACATTAATAAAATTGATAAACTAGTCAAAATTATCAAAAAGAAAAGAGATGGGGCACTGAGGGGCTCAGTCGGTTAAACATCTGCCTTAGGTCAGATCATGATCCCAAGGTTCTGGGATCAAGCCACTCATCAAGATCTCTGCAAAGTGGGGAGCCTACTTTCCCCTCTCCCTCTGCCTGCCTCTCTGTCTACTTGTGCATTCACTCTCTCTCTCTCTCAAATAAATAAATAAAATCTTTTAAAAAAAAAGAAGAGAAAGGAACCAAATAAATAAAGTCACAAATTAGAGAGGAGAAATACAAACCAACACCACAGAAATACAATTATAACTGAATATTATGAAAAACTATATGCCAAAAATGTGGAAAACCAGGGGGAAGAGAAAAATTCCTACAAACATAAAATACCAAAACTAAAACACGAAGAAATAGAAAACTTGAACAGACTGATAACTACAAAATAAATTGAATCAGTAATCAAAAATTTCCCAACAAGTAAAACTAAAGGGCCAAATAGCTTCCCAGGGGAATTCTACCAAAATTTTAAAGAAGAGTTAATGCCTATTCTCCTCAAATTATTCCAAAGAATAAAAATGGAAGGAAAACTTTCAAACTCATTCTATGAGGCCAGCATTACCTTGATTCCCAAACCAGAGAAAGACCCCAATAAAAAGGAGAATTACATATCAATATCCCTGATGAACATGGATGCAAAAACTCTGAACAAAATATTAGCTAATCAAATGCAACAGTACATTGAAAAGATTATTCACCACGACCAAGTGGGATGTATTGCTGTGTTGCAAGGGGTTTTAATATCCAGAAATCAATCATTGTGATACTCCACATTAATAAAAGAAAGGATGAGAACCATACATTCCTCTCAATAGATGCAGAAAAAGCATTGATCAAAATACAGAAACTTTTCTTGATAAAAACCCTTAAGAAAGTAGGGATAGAGAGTATGCCTAAACATCATAAGGCCATATATGAAAGACCCACAGCTAATATCATCCTCAACGGGGAAAAACTAAGAGCTGCTCCCCTAAGGTCAGGGAGATGACAGGGATACTCACTCTCACCACTGTTGTTCAACATAGTACTGGAAGTCCTAGCCTCAACAATCAGACAAAAAAAAAAAAAAAGGCATCCAAATTGGCAAAGAAGAAATCAACATTTCACTATTTGTAGATGATGTGTTACTCCATAGAGAAAACCTGAAAGACTCCACCAAAAAATTGCTAAAAGAGATACAGGAATTCAGCATAGTTGCAGGATATAAAACCAAGGGACAGAAGTCTGTTGCATTTCTTTTTTTGAAGATTTTATTTATTTATTTGTCAGAGAGAGAAAGAGAGAGAGACCACAAGCAGAGGGAGCATCAGGTAGAGGGAGAAGCAGGATCCCCACTGAGCAAGGAGCCTGATGTGAGACTTGATCCCAAGACCCTGGGATCATGACCTGAGCCGAAAACAGATGCTTAAATGACTGAGTACCCTGGTGTCCCAGTCTCTTGCATTTCTGTGCATCAATAATGAAGCAGCACAAAGATAAATCAAGGAATTGATCCCATTTACATTTGCACCAAAAATGATAAGATATCTAGGAATAAACCTAACCATAGAGGAAAAAGATATGTACTCTGAAAACCAGAGAACACTTATGAAAGAAATTAAGGAAGGCAGAAAGAAATGGAAAACATTCGGGCCCCTGGGTGGCTCAGATGGTTAAGCGTCTGCCTTCGGCTCAGGTCATGGTCCCAGGGTCCTGGGATTGAGTCCCGCATCGAGCTCCCTGCTCCTTGGGAGCCTGCTTCTCTCTCTCTCTCTCTCTCTCTCTCTCTCTCTCTCTCTCTCTCTCTGTCTCTCATGAATAAATAAATAAAATCTTTTAAAAAAAAGGAAAACAGTCCTTGCACATTAACTGGCAGAACAAATATTGTGAAAATGTATATACTACCCCAAACAACGCACACATTCAATGCAATCCTATCAAAAGAACATCAGTATTTTTCACAGAACTGGAAAAAACTGATAAAATTTGTATGGAACCTATCACCACGGCTATTCAACATAGTATTAGAAGTCCTAGCCACAGCAATCAGACAACAAAAAGAAATAAAAGGCATCCAAATTGGCAAAGAAGAAGTCAAACTCTCACTCTTTGCAGATGTGATACTTTATGTAGAAAACCCAAAAGACTCCACCCCAAAACTGCTAGAACTCATACAGGAATTCAGTAAAGTGGCAGGATATAAAATCAATGCACAGACATCAGTGGCATTTCTATACACCAACAAGACAGAAAGAAAAATTAAGGAGTCAATCCCATTTACAATTGCACCCAAAACCATAAGATACCTAAGAATAAATCTAACCAAAGAGGCAAAGAATCTGTACTCAGAAAACTATAAAATACTCATGAAAGAAATTGAGGAAGACACAAAGAAATGGAAAAATGTTCCATACTCATGGATTAGAAGAACAAATATTGTGAAGATGTCAATGTTACCTAAAGCAATCTACACATTTAATACAATTCTTATCAAAATACCATCCACTTTTTTCAAAAAAATGGAACAAATAATCCTAAAATTTGTATGGAATGAGAAAAGACCCCGAATAGCCAGAGGAATGTTGAAAAAGAAAAGCAAAGCTGGTGGCATCACAATTCCAGACTTCAAGCTCTATTACAAAGCTGTCATCATCAAGACAGTATGGTACTGGCACAAAAACAGACACATACATCAGTGGAACAGAATAGAGAGCCCAGAAATGGACCCTCAACTCTGTGGTCAACTAATCTTTGACAAAGCAAGAAAGAATGTCCAATGGGAAAAAGACAGCCTCTTCAACAAATGGTGTTGGGAAAATTGGACGGCCACATGCAGAAGAATGAAACTGGACCATTTCCTTACACCACACACAAAAATAGACTCCAAATGGTTGAAAGACCTAAATGGGAGACAAGAGTCTGTCAAAATCCTAAAGGAGAACACAGGCAGCAACCTCTTCGACCTCAGCCACAGCAACTCCTTCCTAGAAACATCGCCAAAGGCAAGGGAAGCAAGGGCAAAAATGAACTATTGGGACTTCATCAAGTTAAAAAGCTTTTGCACAGCAAAAGAAACAGTCCACAAAACCAAAAGACATCCGACAGAATGGGAGAAGATATTTGCAAAAGACATATCAGATAAAGTGCTAGTATCCAAAATCTATAGAGAACTTATTAAACTCAACACCCAAAGAGCAAATAATCCAATCAAGAAATGGGCAGAAGACATGAACAGATATTTTTCCAAAGAAGATATCCAAATGGCCAACAGACACATGAAAAAGTGCTCAACATCACTCAGCATCAGGGAAATCCAAATCAAAACCTCAATGAGATACCACCTCACACCAGTCAGAATGGCTAAAATTAACAAGTCAGGAAATGACAGATGTTGGTGAGGATGCAGAGAAAGGAGAAACCTCCTATGCTGTCGGTGGGAATGCAAACTGGTGCAGCCACTCTGGGAAACAGTATGGAGGTTCCTCAAAAAGATGAAAATAAAGCTACCATATGACCCAGTAATTGCACTACTGGGTATTTACCCCAAAGATACAAATGTAGGGATCTGAAGGGGTACATGCACCCTGATGTTTATAGCAGCAATGTCCACAATAGCCACGCTATGGGAAGAGCCATGATGTCCACTGACAGATGAATGGGTAAAGAAGATGTGGTATATATATGAATATTTTGCAGCCATCAAAAGGAATGAAATCTTGCCATTTGCATCAACGTGGATGGAACTGGAGGGTATTATGCTACGCAAAATAAGTCAATCAAAGAAAGCCATGTACCATATAACCTCAGATTCTTAATCTCAGGAAACAAACTGAGGGTTGCTGGAGTGGTGGGTGGTGGGAGGGTTGGGGTTGCTGGGTGATAGACATTGAGGAGGGTATGTGCTATGGTGAGCGCTGTGAATTGTGTAAGATGTTGAATCACAGATCTGTTCCTCTGAAACAAATACTACATTATATGTTAAAAAAAAAAAAAAAAGAAGATAGCAGGAAGGGAAGAATGAAGGGGGGGAAATCGGAGGGGGAGACAAACCATGAGAGACTATGGACTCTGAGAAACAAACTGAGGGTTAGCCTGGTGATGGGTATTAAAGAGGGCACATATTGAATGGAGCACTGGGTGTTATATGCAAACAATGAATCATGGAACACTATATCAAAAACTAATGATGTAATGTATGGTGATTAACATAACATAATAATAAATAAATAAATAAATAAATAAATAAATAAATAAATAAATAAATAAAATAAAATTTGTATGGAACCAGAAAACACCCAGAATAGCCAAAGTAATGTTGAAAAAGGAAAGCTAAGTTGGAGGCATCACAATTCCGGAATTCAAACTTTATGACAAGTATGTAATCATCAAGATAGTATGATACTAGCACAAAAACTGACACTTAGATAAATGGACAGAATAAAGAGCCAAGAAATGGATCTGCAACTATATGGTCAATGACTCTTTAACAAAACTGAAAGAATATCAAATGAAAAAAAGACAATATCTTCAACAAATGGTTTTGGGAGAATTGGAAAGCCACACACAGAAGAATGAAACTGTACCATTCTCTTACACCATACATAAAATTAAATCCAAAAGGTATGAAAGACCTATATGTGAGACAGAAATTTATAAAAATCCTAGAGGAGAACACAGGCAGCAACCTCTTTGACTTCAGCCACAGCAACTTCTTACTACACATGTCCCTGGAGGCAAGGGAAGCAAAAGCAAAAATGAACTATTGGGAGTTCATCAAGATAAAAATCTTCTGCACAGCAAAGGAAACAATCAACAAAACTAAAAAAAAAAAACAAAACAAACTAACAAATGGGAAGATATTTGCAAATGACATATCAGATAAAGACTAGTATCCTAAATCTATAAAGAACTTATCAAACACAACACATGAGGAATAAAAAAAAAAAAATCCAGTTAAATGGGCAGAAAATATGAACAGACATTTCTCCAAAGAAGACAAATGGCCAACAGACACATGATAAGGTGCTCAACATCATTCATCATTAGGGAAATTTAAATCAAAACCACAATGAGATACCACCTCACATCTTCCAGAATGGCTAAAATTAACAACTAATGAAACAACAGATATTGGCCAGGATTCGGAGAAAGTGGAACATTCTTACACTGTTGATGGAAATGCAAACTGGTGCAGCCACTCTGGAAAACAGTATGGAGGTTCCTCAAAGAGTTAAAAATAGAACTACCCTATGAACCAGCAATTGAACTACTAGGTATTCATCCACAGGATAAAAAAAATAGTGATTCAAAGGGGAACATGAATCCCAATATTGATAGTAGCAATGTCCATAATAGCCAAAATATGGAAGGAGTCCAAATATCCATGGATAAAGAAGAAGTGGTATACACACACACACACACACACACACACATATAATGGAAAATTATTCAGCCATCAAAAAAATGAAATCTTGCCATTTGCAACAATGTGGATGGAACTAGAGGGTATTATGCTAAGCGAAACAATCAGAGAATGACAAATACCATATGATTTCATTCACTTGAGCAATTTCAATAACAAAACAGATGAACAAAGAGGAAGGGAGGGAAAAATAAAATAAGATAAAAACAGAGAGGTAAGCAAACCATAAGACTCTTAACAATAAGGAATAAACTGTAGGTTGCCAGAGGGGAAGTGGGTGGGGGATGGGCTAGCTGGGTGATAGCTATTAAGGAGGCACTTATTTTAATGAACACTGGGTGTTATATGCAAGTGATGAATCACTAAATTCTACCATAAAACTATTACACTATATGTTAACTAACTACAATTTAAATAAAATCTTCAAAGAAAACAACAACAAAATTAATACCTATTATTCTGAAACTAGTCAGAAAAATAGACTCAGAAGGCAAACTTCTTAATTCATTCTATGAGGCCAGCATTACCCTGACTACAAAACCAAATAAAGACTCTACTAAAAAAGAGAATTACAGGCAAATATCCCTGATGAACATGCCTGCAAAAATTCTCTACAAAACACTAGCAAATCTAATTAAAAAAATATATTAAAATAAATATTTACCACAATCAGTGGGATTTTTTTCCTGGGTTTCAAGGGTGGTTCAATACTCACAAATCAATGAACGTGACACATCAAATTAATCAAAGAAAGAATAAGAAACATATGGTCCTCTCAATAGAAGCAAAAATAGCTTTTGGCAAAGTACAACATCCATTCACAATAAAAACCCTCAACAAAGTAAGGGTAGAGAGAACGTATCTCAACATAATAAAGGCTATATATGAAAGATCCACAGCTAAAATCATCCTCAGTAGGCAAAAACTGAGAGCTTTTCTTCTGGTCAGGAACAAGAAAGGGATGTCCACTCTCACCACTGTTGTTTAACAAAATACTGGAAGTCCTAGCCTCAACGATGAGAAAACAAAAAGAAATAAAAGGCATCCAAATCAGCAAGGCAGAAGTAAAACATTCACTATTTGCAGATGACATGATATTCTGTATAGAAAACCCAAAAATGCCACCAAAATTTGCTAGACCTGATACAAAAGTTGAGTAAAGTCACAGGATAAAAAAAATCATACAGAAATCTGTTACATTTCTATACACCAATAATGAAACAGCAGAAAGAGAAATCAAGGTATCAAACCCATTTACAATTGCACCAGAAACCATTAGATATCTAGGAATAAACCTAACCAAAGCAGTAAACATCTGTCCTCTGAAAAGAACAACAACAAAAAGCTGATGAAATAAATTGAAGATGACACAAAGAAATGGAAAAACATTCCATGCTTATGGATTGGAATAATGAATGTTTTTAAAATGTCTATACTACCCATAGCAATCTACACATTTAATGCAATCCCTATCAAAATGCCACCAACATTTTTCATATAGGTAGAAAAAACAGTGCTAAAATTTGCATGGAACCACAAAAACCCTGAATAGTGAAAGCAATTTTGGGGAAGAAAAAAAAAAAAAAAAAAAGCAAAGTTGGAGGCATCACAATTCTGGGTTTCAAATTATATTTAAAAAAAAATTACAAAGCTGTGTGATCATGATAGTATGGTACTGGCACAAAAATAGACATAGATCAATAGAACAGAATAGAAAACCCAGAAATGGACCCACCACTATATGTTCAACTATCCTTCAAAAGATGTAGAAAAGAATATCCAATGGAAGAAAGACAGTCTCTTCAACAAATGGTGTTGGGAAAAGCAGAGAGCAGCATGCAAAAGAATGCAACTGGACCACTTCCTTACACCATGCACAAAAATAAATTCAAAATGGATGAACTATCTTAATTTCAGACAGGAATCCATCAAAATCCTAGAGGAGAACACAGTCATTAACCTCTTTGACATCAGCTGTAGCAACTTTTTACTAGTTATGTCTCCTGAAGCAATAGAGACAAAAGCAAAAATAAATTATTGGGACCTCATCAAGATAAAAAATCTGCACTGTGAAGGAAACAATTAACAAAACTAAAAGGCAACACATGGAGTGGGAGAAGATAACTTGCAAATGATGTATCTGATAAAGGGTTAACATCCAAAATACATAAAGAATTTATAAAACTCAACACCCAAAAAACAAATAATCCAGTTACAAAACGGGCAGAAGACATGAATAATTTTTCCAAAGAAGACAAACGAATGGCTAAGAGACACAGGAAAAATGCTCAACATCACTCACCATCAGGAAATACAAATCAAATCTATAATGAGATATCACCACACACCAGTAGAAATGACTAAACTTAACAACACAGGAAGTACCAGGTGTTGGCCAGGATGTGAAGAAAGGGGAACTGTCTTAAACTAGTTGTGGGAAAGAAAACTGGTGCAACCAGTCTGGAAAATACTATGAAGTTTCCTCAAAAAGTTGAAAAAATAAAACTACCCTATGATTCAGCAATTTCACTACTAAGTATTTACCCAAAGGATACAGAAATAATTATTTGAAGGTGTACATGCATCTGATCTTTATAGCAGCAGTAGCCAAATAATGGAAAGAGCCCAAATGTCCACCAACTGATGAATAAAGTAGTGGTGTATACATATACAATGGAATATTACTCAGCCATAAAAAGTGAAATCTTGCCATTTGCAATGATGTGGATGGAGCTAGAGAGTATTATGCTATGCAAAATAAGTCAGAGAAAGACAAATATCATGATTTCACTCGTATGTGGAATTTAAGAAACAAAACAGATGACGATGGGGGGGAAATGAGAGAGGCAAACCAGAAAATTGACTCAAGTATAAAGAACAAACTGAGGGTTACTGGAGTTGAGATGGGTGGGTGTCTGTGTTAAACGTGTGATGGGTATTATGAAGACACTTGTGATGAACACTGGGTTTTGTATGTACGTGACAAATCACTAAATTTAACACCTGAAACTAATATTACACTGTTGGTAACTATCTGGAATTTAAGTAAAACTTGAAAAAATAAAATAACATTATTAGCCCCATTTTCCAGACAAGAAATTTACCTTGATCAAGGACACTTAACCTGCAAAACCATTTTTAGACTGCAGTCTAAAGCCCATGTTTACTTGACAGTAATAACCTCAATAATAAATAACATTAAATGGAGAAATTATTAAATCCTGAGCACTGTGTTAAGAACTTAAGAAATGGCCTCATGTAATCTTCATTATAACCTCATAAGGTAAACATTATTATTTCTCATATTTGACAAATAAGCAACTAATAGGTTAAGAAAATGTGGTACACACACCAACAATAGACTACTATTTGGTCTTAAAAAAGAAGACAGTCCTGCTATTTGAAACAAATTGGATAAACCTAAAATGAATTACAGTGAGCAAAATAAGCCAAAGAAAGACTAATGCTGTGTTTTCACTTATGTGCAAAATCCTTAAAAAAAAGTCAGCCTCATAGAAACAGAAAAAAACAGTGACTGCACAAAGCAGGGAAATGGGGGTAATGGAGACACATTAGGCAAAGGGATCAAACTTTCATTAATAAGATAAATAAGTTCTGTGGTTCTAACATAGAGCCTAGTGACTATGATTAAAAATACTATATTGTGTACTTGAATTTGATAATAGAATAAAAGGTAATTTTTCTCAACACAAAATAAATGTGACTATGTGAGGTGATTGATATGTTAATTAACTAGATTTTAGTAATTATTTCACAATGTATACATAAATCACTTGTACACTTTAAATATATACAATTTTGTTTGTCAATTATACTTTAATAAAGCTGGAAAAAATAAAAAAAGAAGGAAACAAAGTATATATATGTTTTTACTTATTTAACAAATTTTTTCAGAGTACCTACAATGTATTAACTATTGCTTTAGACATGAAAGACACAACTCTGGAAAAAAATTACAACATAGAGTCCTTCTGATAGATTTTTTTTTAAACTATACTGTTTATATTCCATTAGCCAGTTGAATAAATACACAACAAAATTAAGTTTCTTTATTCTAATTTTTCTCATAATCTGAATGTTAAAGAATCTTAACTCCCAATTGCAAGGAAGTAACAGTATTTGAAAGTAAAATACACATAACACATGCACCAAACTAAGCATTGTCTTTCATTCTTCCATACATCTCCATATTTTTCCATTTGTTCACTCATTCATTCATTTTCCACAAATGTTTAATGATCATCTACTCTGTGCCAATCATTGGGCTAATTAATGAGGTATAATAGCAAACAAGTAAGATGTGGTTTCTGCCCTCACATAGCTTATAGTTTAATGGTACAGCCAAAGAATGAACAAAGAAATAAATGTTGGGGCACCTGGGGGCTCAGTTGGTTAAGCGTCTGCCTTCAGCTCAGGTCATGATTCCAGGGTCCTGGGATGAGCCCCACATTAGACTCCCTGCTCAGCGGGGAACCTGTGTCTCCTTCTCTCCCTGCCTGCTTCTCTCCCTGTTTGTGTGCACTCTCTCTCTCTCTCTCTGTGTCAAATAAATAAATAAATCCTTAAAAAAATAAAAATAAATAAATGTCAAAACTTACAACTAGGATTAAGAAACAAGCAAGGTGTGTGATGGCACATAAAGCTAATGTTACTTTGATTGTTATTTAAGGAAGATATAAAAATCAGAATTTAGGGGCGCCTGGGTGGCTCAGTCGTTAAGCATCTGCCTTCGGCTCAGGTCATGATCCTAGGGTCCTGAGATTGAGCCACTCATCAGGCTCCCTGCTCAGTGGGAAGCCTGCTTCTCCCTCTTCCACTCCCCCTGCTTGTGTTCCCTCTCTCACTGTCTCTCTCTGTTGAATAAAGAAATAAAGTCTTTTAAAAAATCAGAATTTAGTGCAAGAAACAAACTATTCTAGGTATTTAAAAATAAATTAATTTAATGCAGGAAAGGACACACTGTTGAAATTTTTGAAAGACCTAAAAAGGGGGAAGTCTGGTGCCCCTACTGGCACCAGAATTATTGAGTTAAGAGAACCTAGTTAAAAGGCAGTTTTAGATTTGTGGAATAAGAGTTCCTGAAAATGATCTCCTCTATATGAAAAACAAAAACATGGCAAAAAAATGTCAAAATAATTTTTTGAACTCTGGAAGTTCACCAAAAAATTAAAACAATCTGAGAAGCATTTATTCAAGAAAAGCAGCTAAATCTTAGTAAGAACAATAAATTTTGTGGCACTTTAACTTAACATAATTTCATTCCTTTCTTTTCAGCTATACGGTAGCATTAAAAAATAAGAGCCTTGTAACTATTAGAGTAGTGAAAAACAGTAGTAAATGTACTGAAAACTAGCAGTAACTGGAGGGAGAGGAATGGGTTTAGAAGTCCACTAATGCCACAATTCCCTGGAAATTGTTAATATTTGACCTTGAAACTTCACTAAAATCTCAATTATTAGGATTTATCTTTATTTGACCTAAGTCAGACTTTATGCAAACCACCCCATTCCCAGGTTATTAGTTGGAAAGAATCAGTGGTAATTGTTTAAAATTGCAGCTTCCTGAAGTGGTAATTCTACCTGACATTAACAATAGGCTGTGAGAAAAGTAAAAACTAGGAAATTAGATGTCTACAAAAGGCAGTGGAAAACTTCAATATATTATTGAGAAATTCATATTCACAGGGTTGTAAACATGTCTCAAAAGACCTAAGAAGGCAATAAGCTCTCTCTTTTGGCTTTCCATGATGCTGTGCACAGAAGGAAGTAAAGGCTAAGGCAGAGTGGTAATTATGTCTGTAGGAGCTTAGAAGGTATTCCCCAATACTGCCAAAGGGTGAGAGACTTATTAGTTCAAAACATGTAAGGAAATAGCTGTCTAACCATTAGCTATCCACTAACAAGGTAGGGAGTTCAATAGAGAAATGTGGGGAAAAAAATGCATTCCAGAACTAGGCCAGGATAATCATTAAGTAAGGACAAAAACAAATAGAAACGAAACAAAATTTAGTGTGGGGATATCCAATTTCCAGATTTGCAACATTACCATATTTTAATTTTCCACTTTTGAACAAAAAATAATACATTTTAAAAATATGAAATTATGACCCATACATAGAAAGATAATCAATAAACAAAATCTATCATTGAGGAAGCCTACATGCTGCACTTACTAGATAAAGACTTTAAATTAGCCATTAAAAATGTGTAAATAGTATAAATAAATTATAAATATATTTAGCCATGTCTAAAGAACTAAAGGAAAGTATAAGAAAGATGTCTCAAATTAAAAAATACCAATAAAAATGTTATTTTTTTTATTTTCACCTCTTTTTTTTTATTTAAAATCAGTTAACATATAGTGAATTATTATTTTTGGAGGTAGAGTTTAGTAATTCATCAGTTGCATATAACATCCAGTGCTCATTACATCAAGTGCCCTCCTTAATGCCTATCACCCAGTTACCCAGTTATCTCCCTACCCACTTCTGCAGCAGCAACCCACAGTTTGTTTCCTATAGTTAAGAGTCTCTTATGGTTTATTTCCCTCTCTGATTTCATTTTATTTTATTTCCCCTCCCTTCCCTTATATTCATCTGTTTTGTTTCTGAAATTCCACATATGAGTGAAATCATATATTTGTCTTTCTCTGATTTTTTTGCTAAGCATAATAACCCTCTAGTTTCATCCACATCATTAAAAATGGCAATATTTCAATTTTTGATGGCTGAGTAATATTCCATTGTATATATACATCACATCTTCTTTATCCATTCATCTGTCAATGGACATCTGGGCTCTTTCCATATTTTGGCTATTGTGCACGTTGCTGCTATAGACATTGAGGTGCATGTGCCCCTTTGAATCATTATGTTTATATCCTTTGGATAAATACCTGGTAGTGCAGTTGCAAATGTATAGGGTGGCCCTATTTTTAACTTTTTGAGGAACCTCCATAGTATTTTCCAGAGTGGCTGTACCAGCTTACATTCCCACCAGTGGAAGTGGGTTCCCCTTTCTCTGCATCCTCACCAACATCTGTTGTTTCCTGACTTATTAATTTTAGTCATTCTGACTGGTGTGATGTGGTATCTCATTGTGGTTTTGATTTGTATTGCCCTGATGAAAAGTGATGTGGAGAATTTTTTCATGTGTCTGTTAGCCATTTGTATGTCTTCTTTGGAGAAATGTCTGTTCATGTCTTCTGTCCACTTCTTGACTGGATTATTTGTTTTTTTGGGTGTTGAGTTTGATAAATTCTTTATAGATTTTGGATACTATCCCTTTATCTGATAAGACATTTGCAAATTTCTTCTCCTATTCTGTAGGTTGTCTTTTAGTTTTGTAGACTGTTCCCTTTGCTGTGCAAAAGCTTTTTATCTTGATGAAGTCCCAATAATTCATTTTGTTTCCTTTGACTTTGAAGATGTGTCTAGCAAGAAGTTGTTGTGGCCAAGGTCAAAGAGGCATTAATATTATAACACAGACCCAAATAGGAATATTGAAGTTGAAGCATACAATAATTAAAAATTTAAAAATAGTTAAATAGGCCCAACAACATATTGGAACAGGCAAAGACAGCATCAGTAAACTCAAAATTAGGTCAGATGAGATTATCAATAACAATTTGAGGAACAAAAAAGAAAAATATTGAAGAAACATAAATAGAGCTCAAAGACCCTTGGGACACCATTAAGTCTACAAAATTGCACAATGGGAGTCCCAGAAGAAGAGAAGAAAGAAGAATAATAAATGTTAAAAAAATAATGGCCAAATTTTTCCCAAATTTGATGAAAAACAATATATGCATTAAACTCAGATATATATATATATATATATATATATATATATATATATATATATATCCTTCAAAAGTTATTGAATGTCAAAAACAAAGAAAAAATCTTGAGAGCAGTAAGAAATAAGTGACTCATCAAGTATAAATTTCCTCAGTATGATTAATAGGTGACTTGTCATCAGAAACCATGGGGACCAGAAGACAGTCAGATGACTTCTTCTAAGTGCCAAAAGGAAAAATAAACTGTCAAGCAACAATTTTATATCTGGCAAAACTGTCAAAGTTGAAGGAATAATTAAAAAATTACTACAGAAACAAATATGGGAAACCTATAACTAGCAAACCTGCCCTATAAGAAAAATTAAGAAGTGTTATTCAGACAGAAATGATAGGACTAGATATTAACACAAATCCACACAAAAAAATAAAGAGTACTAGTAAAGATAACTACAGAGGTAAATGTAAAAGATAATCTAAATGTATTTATGTTTTTTAACAATTTTCTTCTATTTGGTTTAAATGATAACTATAAAAAGGTGTATTTAAAACTGTTTTGATGTTCTTTTTTTTAAAAGATTTTATTTATTTATTTGAGAGAGAGAGAGTGAGAGAGCACAAGAGGGGGGAGCGGGAGAGGGAGAAGCAGACTCCCCGCTGAGCAGGGAGCCCGATGCGGGACTCGATCCCGGGACTCCAGGATCATGACCTGAGCCGAAGGCAGTCGCTTAACCAACTGAGCCACCCAGGCACCCTGTTTTGATGTTCTTAAATATATAAAATTTAATTGGTATAACAAAAAAATAGTACAAAGTCGGGGGGGAGAAATTGTGTTATTGGAGAAAATTTTTGTATACTACTGATATTTAGTTGATAGTAGTCCAAACTAAGAGATTTAAGATATTAATCATTATCTTCAGGCAACTACTTAAAAAAAAATAAAAAACAAAAACAAAAGCAAACCAAGGACATTAAAATAGTATACAAGTAAAATGTATTTTAACACCAAAGAACATTGTAATGAAGTAGAGAAACAAAAGACACAAATCATATATAAGAAACCATAGTAAAATGGCAGATAAAAATGCTACTTTATCAATTATTAGGTTAAATATAAACAGATGAAACATCCTAATCAAATAGCATAGATTGGTAGACTAGATTAAAAAACACAAAACATGATTCATTCATACACTGTGTATAACACTTACTTTGGATTTAAAGACATAAATTGGTTAAAAGTAAAAAGATGAAAAAATGTACATCATGGTAGGGCACCAGAGTGGTTCAGTCAGTTAAGCATCTGCCTTCAGCTCATGTCATGACCCCAGGGTCCTGGGATCTAGCACCATGTGAAGTTTCATACTCAGTGGGGAGTGTGCTTATCCCTCTCCCTGTCCCTCTGCTCCTCCCCCCCTCTTCTGCTCTCTCTCTCTCAAATAAATAAATAATAAAATCTTAAAAATACATCATGCAAATAGTAACTAAATTAGATGTGAAATGTGTATAATGTTATCAGACTAAATAAAATTTAAGACGAAAATTGTTACTAGAGATAAGGAAGGATATGTTATAACAATAAAAGTGTTAGTTCATCAGGAAGTAATAACAATTAAAAACACATATGTGCTTACAAAAAAAAAAGACATGAATCAAAAACTGTCAGAATTTGAGGGGATATACAGCTAATTCATTACTAAGTGTAGAATAATTAAAATTTCAACATTCAGTAATATACAGAACAAGTAGGCAGTATACCAAAAAGAAAATATAAGATTGAAAAATAGTATAAGACAATTAGACCAGACAGACATCCATAGAACACTCCAACCATCAAGAGTAGAATGCATATTGTCTTCAAAAACCCATGCAACATGTTTTAGGATAGAAAGTTTTAAGCCATTAAACAATCATCAGAAATTTTAAATGATTCGAATTATAGAAATTATCTTCTGATGACAATGTAAATAACTTAGAAATCAATACCAGAAGAAATTTGGGAAATTTTCACAAATATATTGTAATTAGACAAAAGATGTCTAAATAACCAATGAGTCAAAGAAGAAATCACAAGGTAAATTAAAAATGCTTAGTAATGATTAAAACAAAACCAAAACATAAACAAAAACTTATGAGATACAGTGAAAGAAATACTTAAAGAGAATACTTAAAGCGACATTAATAGCTATATTAAAAATAAGAAAAAATCTCATATCAGTAACTTTCCACCTTTTTTTAAGATTATTTATTTGTTTATTTATTTGACAGAGAAAGACACAGCGAGAGAAAGAACACAAGCAGGGGGAGTGGCAGAGGGAGAAACAGGCTTCCCACTGAGCAGGGAGCCTGATGTGGGGCTCGATCCCAGGACCCCGGAATCATGACCTGAGCCAAAGGCAGATACTTAATGACCAAGCCACCCAGATGCCCCTTAACTTTCCACTTTAAGACACAGGAAAAGTGTCTTCCCAAAACAAATTTGGGAAGAAATAACAAAGATTAGGGCAAAAGTAAATTAAATAGAGAACAATAGAACAATAGAGAAAATCAGCAAAACCAAAAGTTAGTTATATCAATGTAACCACAAAAGTTAAAAATATTTAACTAGACTGGCCAAGGAAAAATGTAAGATACAAAATATTTAATCAGGAATAGGAAAGAATATAGCCAAAAGATTATGAGGTAATAGTATGTACAATTCTATGCCAAAAAATTAGATAACCTACATAAAATGGACAAATGCTAAGAAAGACATAAATAAAACTGACTCAAGAAGAAAACAAAAATCTTAAAAGACATCTATAGATGATGATTAATCAGAAATTTCTCACATATAAAATCCCAGGCCCAAATGATTCACTGGTAAATTCTGCCAAATATTTAAAGAAAAATTAATAACAATACTTCACAACATTTTAGGGGAGAAAGAAAGAAAGAAAGAAAGAAAGAAAGAAAGAAAGAAAGAAAGAAAGAAAGAAAGAAAGAAAGAAAGAAAGAAAGAAAGAAAGAAAGAAAAAGAAAGAAAAAGAATAAGAGACCACTTTCTAACATTTTACAAGAAAATGAAAATGCAAACCAATAACTTTTTTGAATGCAGATGTAAAATTCAACAAAACATTAGCAAACTAAATTCAACAACATATAAACAAAGATAATACAACATGACCAAATGGATTTATCTCAGTAAAGCAAGTTTGATTCAACATATAATAATCAGTAAATATAATATGCCATTTAATGGAATAAAGAACACATAATCTTCACAATAGATTCAGAAACAGAACAAATTCCAATACCATCTCATGATAAAAACAATAATGGTACTATAGAAGATAACTTGAATCCACATATATAGTACATCAATGAAAAATTTATATATAGAATCTAAACGTGAAATGGTGAAGGCTTTCTTCATAAGAACAGGAAAAAACAAACAAATAAACAAAAAACAAAGAAGTCCACCAACATCACCTCTATTTAACATGACACTGGAAGTTCTTGTCAGGGATATTAGGGAGAAGAAATTAAAGCTATCCATGTTGAAAAGAAAGTTACATTTATTCCCATAAAACATGCTTCTATATATAGATAATTTTAAGATTTCCAGCTAAAAGCTATTAGAATAGATAAATGAGTTTAACAAGGTTGCAGAATATATTATCAATACAAAATAAGAATTTGTATTTCTATATATATGCTTGCAATACAATCTATAAATGAAGTTAAGAAAACTATCCAACTTAAAATAGTATAAAAAGAATAAAATACTTGAATACATTTAGCAAAAGTACAAAACTTACAAAATTAAACTACAATATATGGTTGAAAAAAATAAAACAGATCTAAATAAATGAAATGGACCTAAATAATATGGAACAATATCACATGTTAATAGATGAGAATATTTTTAAAAAATTTTTATTATGTTATGTTAGTCACCATACATCACTAGCTTTTGATGTAGTGATCCATGATCCATTGTTCTCGTATAACACCCACTGGTGCATGCAATATGTGCCCTCCTTAATACCCATCACTGGGCCAACCCATCCCCCCACCCCACTCCCCTCTAAAACCCTGTTTGTTTCTTAGAGTCTGTAGTCTCTCATGGTTCATCTCTCCCTCTGATTCCCCTCCCTTCATTTTTCCCTTCCTTCTCCTAATGTCCTCCATGCTATTCCTTATGTTCTACAAATAAGTGAAACCATATGATAATTGACTTTCTCTGCTTGACTTATTTCACTTAGCATAATCTCCTCCAGTTCCATCCATGTTGATGTAAAAGTTGGGTATTCATCCTTTCTGATGGCTGAGTAATAATCCATTGTATATATGGACCATATCTTCTTTATCCATTCATCTGTTGAAGGGCATCTCGGCTCTTTCCAGTTTGGTTATTGCAGAAATTGCTGCTATGAACATTGGGGTGCATATGGCACTTCTTTTCACTACATCTGTGTCTTTGGGGTAAATACCCAGGAGTGCAATTGCTGGGTCATAGGGTAGCTCTATTTTTAATTTTTTGAGGCACCTCCACACTGTTTTCCAAAGTGGCTGTACCAACTTGCATTCCCACCAACAGTGTAAGAGGGTTCCCCTTTCTCCACAACCTCTCCAACATTTGTTGTTTCTTTCCCTGTCCATTTTTGCCATTCTAACTGGTGAAAGGTGGTATCTCAATGTGGTTTTGATTTGAATTTCCCTGATAGCTAATGATGATGAATATTTTTTCATGTGTCTGTTAGTCATTTGTATGTCTTCTTTGGAGAAGTGTCTTTTCATATCTTCTGCCCATTTTTTGACTTGATTAATTGTTTTTTGGGTGTTGAGTTTGAGAAGTTCTTTATAGATCTTGGATACCAGCCCTTTATCTGTAGTGTCGTTTGCAAATATCTTCTCCCATTCTGGGGGTTGCCTCTCTGTTTTGTTGACTGTTTCCTTTGCTGTGCAGAAGCTTTTTATCTTGATGAAGTCCCAAAAGTTCATTTTTGCTTTTGTTTCCCTAGCTTTTGGAGATGTATCTTGAAAGAAGTTGCTGTGGGTGATGTCAAAGAGGTTACTGCCTATGTTCTCCTCCAGGATTTTGATGGATAAGAATACTTAATACTGTGTATATGGTTATACCCCACAGGCTAGGTCACAAAACAAATACTAATAAATTTAAGATTGAAATCACACCAAGTATATTTTTCAAAAAAATGGAATGGAACTAAAAATTAATAGCAAGAATAAAACTGGAAAATTCACTAATAAGAGGAAAATAAACAACATATATCTGAAAAACCAATTTGTCAAATAATCAAGAGGGAAATTACAAAATTCCTTGAGACAGAGAGAAATATAAAATATATGAACATTTAAAGTCTACAGAAAAAGCAGGACCAAGGGAGACATTTATAGCAATAAACATCTACTTGAAATATTTCTTTTAAATTTCACATTAAAAATAAACACTAAATTTAAACCTAACGGGACTAGATTAAAAAAGAAAAAAATTAGGGGCGCCTGGGTGGCTCAGTTGGTTAAGCGACTGCCTTCGGCTCAGGTCATGATCCTGGAGTCCCTGGATCGAGTCCCGCATCGGGCTCCCTGCTCGGCAGGGAGTCTGCTTCTCCCTCTGACCCTCCCCCTTCTCATGTGCTCTCTCTCATTCTCTCTCTCTCAAATAAATAAATAAAATATTTAAAAAGAAAAAAATTAAACACAAAACTAGCAGAAGAAACAAAATGATAAAGATTGTGGCAGAAACAAATGAAATAGAGAATAGAAAAGCTCAGCAAAAGTAGGAGATAGTCTTTTGCAAATATTGACAAAATTTACAAAGCTCACCTTGGTGAACTAAGAAAAAAAGGAGACTAAAAAAATAAAATCAGAAATGAAAGAAGAAATATTACTAAGAATACCACTGAAATAAAAAGGATCATGAAATACTACTATGGATAACTATATGACAACATTTTGCATAACATAGAAAAAATGGATAAATTCCTAAAAACACACAACCTACCAAGACTGAATCATGAAAAATAAAATCTTTAAAAAAAAAGAGAGAGAGATTAGGACACCCAGGTGGCTCAGTCATTAAGCATCTGCGTTGACTCAGGTCATAATCCCAGAGTCCTGCGATCAAGCTTCCTGCTCAGTGGGAAGCCTGCCTCTCACTCTCCCACTCCCCCTGCTTGTGTTCCCTCTCTTGCTGTGTCTCTCTATGTCAAATAAATAAATAAAATATTTAAAACAATAGACTGAATCATGAAGAAATAGAAATCTGAACAGATTTATCACTAACAAGGAGATTAAAATAGTAATTAGAAAACTTGCATCAAGGAAGAGCTCCAAACCATATGACATCACCAGTGAATTATAATAAATATTTAAAGAGGAATTTGCATGAATTTTTCTCAACTCTTGTGAAAAATTGAAGAGAACATTTCCAAACTCATGTTATAAGGACAACACTAGCCTGATAACTAAAACAAGAAAAAGATACTATGAGAAAAAAAAAAAAAAAGACAGGACATATTTCTGTTGCATATTGATGCAAATATTATCAACAAATTCTAGCAAATCAAATTCAATAGTGCACTAAAAGGACTATATGCTATGAACAACTGGGGTTTATTTATGGGATGCAAAAATGTTTCAAAATATAAAAATCAATTAATATGATACACAACATTAATAGATTGATAAAAAAATCATGAGATGATCTAAATGGATGTAAATAAAGCATTTGACAAAATTCAACACTTTTTGCATGATGAAGGAAACACACTTAACAAACTAAGAATGGAATGAAATTACCCCAACATAATAAAGGCCGTACAGGAGAAGGCTACAGCTAAATGGTGAAAATTTGAAGGATTTACTCTAAGATCAAGAACAAGAAAAGGATGCCCACACTCTCACTTTTATTCAATACAGTACTGGAAGTCTTAGCCAGAGAAATTAGTCAAGAAAAATAAATAAAAAGCATCCAAATCAAAAACAAGAAGTAAAACTACCTCTGTTCAAAAATGAAATGAAAAACTATTAGAACTATTAAAGAAATGCAATAACGTTTCAGGATAAAAATCAACATAAAGTCATCTGAATTTCAATAAACTAACAATGAAAATTCCAAAAAAGAAATTAAGAAAAATTTTAATGGCAGTAAAAATAATAAAATACTTAGGAAAAAAACTTAATAAAGGAGGAGAATGATTTAAACAGTGAAAACTGAAAAACATTGCTCAAAGAAATTAAAGACACAAATAAATGGAAAGATGGTCCATGTTAATGGATTAGAAGAAAATATATTTTTTTAATATTGATAATACACAAAGCAATCAATGCAATCTCTACCAAAATCATAAAATCACCTATGCTGTTTTATAGAGACCATTTTTTCAGCAAAATTCATACAGAACCACAATGGGCCCTGAATAACCAAAACAACCATGAGAAAGAAGAGCAAAACTAGAGGCCTCACACTTCCTGACTTCAAAACACATTACAAAGCTACAGTAATTTTAACAGTATTATATTGGCATAAAGACAGACATATAGACCTATATAACAAAAGAGGCAGCCCAGAAATTAACTCATACTTATATAGCTAAATGATTTTCACAAAAAAAAGTACTAAGACTACACAATAAGGAATGAGTAGTCTATTCAACATATGATGCTGGGAAAACTAGACAGCTACATGAAAAAGAATAAAACTGGACCCTTTATATTCACTATATACAAAAATCCACTCAAAACAGCATGTATTAAAAAAAAGGACATTCTCATTCTCATATAACTACAATGCAATGATCAAATTCAAGAAAATTTTGATACAATGCTATCATCTAATACACAGTCTATATTCAAAGTCTGCCAATTTAAGATAAAAACTAAAGAAAGTCTTCCAATTGTTCTAACAATTTTTAAATTCAAGTATAATTAACATACAGTGAATATTAGTTTCAGGTGTACAATATAATGATTCAAAACTTCTATACATCACTCACTGCTAATCACAATGCGTTTACTTTTATCCCCTTCACCTATCATCCATCTGCCCACTCATCTCCTCTGTGGCAACCACCAGATTGTTCTCTATATTTAAGAGTCTGTTGTGGTTTTGTTTTTCTATTTTTTCTTTGTTCTTTTGTTTTGTTTCTTAAATTCCACATATAAATAAAATCATATGGTATCTATTTTTCTTTTACTGACTTTGCACTATATCCCCTAGATCCATGCTAAAATATTCATATTTAAAGGGGTGTAACATCTGCAATCCACTCTCAAATGTTTCAGAAAAAAACATAGATATAAAGCATATGTAGCCAAATGTTAAAAATTGGTGAATCTAAATACAGGGTATACAAAAGTTTTTTTGTTTTTGTTTTTGTTTTTTTTTTTTTTTTTAATTAATCCAACTATTCTGTATGAAAGGGTAAGTTTAAAAAAAAAATTCTAGGGGCACCTGGGTGGCTCAGTCGTTAAGTGTCTGCCTTTGGCTCAGGTCATGATCCCAGGGTCCTGGGATCGAGCCCCGCATGGGACTCCCTACTCAGCTGGAAGCCTGTTTCTCCTTCTACCGCTCCCTCTGCTTGTGTTCCCTCTCTCACTGTCTCTCTCTCTCTGTCAAATAAATAAATAAAATTAAAAAAATTAAAATTAAAATTAAAAAAATCTAAAATTATTACATGAATGTAATAAAATGAAACCTATCTAAGCATTATGCTTACTTTTCAACTCTCCAGGTAATTTCACATTTCATGAAAGTTTACTGTGTCTGGTTCACTATTGTATTTGCAGTACACAGCACAGATCAATAAATATTTGTGGAATACAGAAATAAATAATAAATAATGCAATGAATATTTTTTAAATTGACTCAAAATGGAGTAGAGACTTAAACATAGGACCTGAAAGTATAAAACTCCTATACAAAAACAGAGGGGAAAATATTCATAACATTTTTTTTTCTTGACAATGATTTCTTAGGTATAACACCAATAACACAGAAAACAAAAGCACAAATAAACAAGTGTGACTACATCAAACTACAAACCTTCTGCACAGCAAATAAAATAACAGAATGAATAGAAAATCTACAGAATGGGATAAATATATATAAAACATACATGTGGTAAAAGGTTAATTTCCAATATATAGAAGGAACTTCTACAGGTCATTAGGAAAGAAAAAAAATATTTTAAATTTGGGCAAATGGATTGAATATACATTTCTCAAAAAAAAAAAAAAAAGACATGCAAATAACCAACAGGTAAAAGAACGCTCTGGTTTCTCTTCAGATCGCATAAATCTTTCGCCTTTTACCAACAGGTAAAAGAAAATTGTTCAATATTAGTAATCATCAAGGAAATAGAGTCAAATCCACAATTAGGTATCACATCACATCAGTTAAGATGGAGATTGTACATTAAAAAAATGAAAGAAAATAACAAGTATTGGGCAGCATGTTGAGAAATTAAAACTTTTGTGTACTCTTGGTTGAAATGTAAAATGATTCAGTTATAATGGAAAACAGTATGGAGGTTCCTTTAAAACTAAAAAAAAATAGACCATGCTATGATACAGCATACATCTTACTTCTGGGTATTTATTTAAAAAAAGTGAAATCAGTTTCTCAAAATAAAATTTAAACTTCCATGTTCATTACAACATTATTTACCACAGCCAATTGGTGGAAACAATCTGTTAATGAATAAACATATAAAGAAAATATATATACATACCAAAGAATATCATTCATCCATAAAAAAGAAAGAAACCCTGCCATTTGGGACAACAAGGATGTATCTGTAGGGCATTGCCTTAAGTGAAATACACCAAAGAGAGACAAATAGGTTATGCATCACTTACATGTGGAATCTAATACAGTTGAAATCATTGAAACAGAAAGCAAAGTGGATGTCACAGGCTGGGGCAAATGGTATGAGGGTGAATTGTTCTTCAATGGGTTTAAAGTTTAAGTCATTTAAGATAGGGAAATTCCAGAGATCAGCTGTACAACATTGTGCTTGTGGTTAACAATACTGACTGTACACTTAAAGATTTATGAAAAGAGAGTAATGTCAGTATCATGGAGGTGTAACACATCTCTCCTTTTTACATCCCCTATCCTTAACAACTAAAAGTTGACATCTGTCCACAAACAAAAGTACCCCTATAGAAGTTGTGGGAACCAGCGGCATATGCTAATGTACCCAGAAGGAGTCTTAACCACCTGTGCATTGGCTACTAGGCATATTTTGGTATATGCTGTGGAATTAGGATGAGCCAGTAAACTGATCACAACCCCTCTTGGCAGTGGTTGGGAAAAGTGTGGAGAGTTCAGGCTTTGCTAGACAACCACAGACAAAAGAGACTTTTTAGGAGTCCATCCTTCCTGAGGAGAGATTGTAGCACCCCACTGGAGCAAAAACATGTGTTTGGATGCTTTTGAAAAGGTAAGTTGAACTTTACCAGCATCTCCTCTCCTTCTAGGTGACACAGCACAGGGCTGAACTAGACAATGCCAGTTTCTTTATAGGTAAATAGGGAATGTTGGGTGAGTTCCTGGCTTCTCCAGCTCTGTGGGATGCTGCTGGAAAAAACGTTTCTCACCCACACCACCACAAGTATTGAGGCAGGACCCAAGGGGAGGGAAGATATTGGGATAGAGGAAAATAAGAATATCAAAAAGTCATAAAAGGATGTGATTCCTCTTTGACTGTGTTTAGGATACCTGCAGGAATGACACCCATAAGACACTGGGATAATCCCACCTGAGGATTCCTTTGGCTGGCCCATAGGCAACCTCAAATCCCTGAGTGCTAAACCCACACTCTCCCCACATTATAGCTCCTTCTGAATGCTTCCAAGTGTGACAGTGAGAGAAAGTTCCATCAGAAAGAGACTGGCCTGGGCGCCTGGGTGGCTCAGTCGTTAAGTGTCTGCCTTCGGCTCAGGTCATGATCCCGGAGTTCCGGGATCGAGTCCCACATCGGGCTCCCTGCTCGGCGGGAAGCCTGCTTCTCTCTCTCCCACTCCCCCTACTTGTGTTCCTGCTCTCGCTATCTCTCTCTCTGTCAAATAAATAAAATATTAAAAAAAAAAAAGAAAGAAAGAGACTGGCCTTATAAATCAGGCCTGGGTCTATGCACAAGGGAGAAATCACCAACTTGTGTTGTAGCACTACCTTCTGGAAAACAAAAGTGCAATTTTCTGCAGCCAGTCTGGTGAGTTGTAAGAACCAAAGAAGACATACAAGCTTAAGAATTCAGCCAGAAGAAAGAACAAGAAGTGTGGAGTAGGGAGAATCATACAAGATTGGAGAACAATCCAGATGTAAGTAGTATCATTGAAAAACATTTCCCACCCCAAAACAACTAGCCAATATTTGAAGAGATGTCTGCATCTTTAAATGCAAAAACAGAAACAGCAAAACTAAAAAACATAAAGAATCAAGGAAACATGTCATCATCAAAAGGAACAATAATCCTCCAGTAAGCAAACAAAGACACAGAATTCAGCTATCTAGCTGGTAAAGTATTCAAAAGAGTTTTCTTTAAAAAATAAAAGAGCTACAAGGAAACACAAAAAAAGATGATTCAAAGAAATCAGGAAAACCATAGATTAACAAAATGAGAAAATTAATAAAGAGATAGAAATAATAATAAAAAAAGCAGAAATTCTGGAGCTGAAGAATTCAGAGTTAAATGAAAAAGAAAATGCAATAATGAGTATCTACAACAGATAGACCAAACAGAAAATAGATCACATTATCTTAAGGATAGGAACTTTGAAATAAGGATAGGAGAACAAAGAAAAAAAGAATGAAAAAGAATGAAGATATCCTAATGATATATATGACACCATCAAACTTACAAATAGAATAATTGGGGTTCCAGAAGGAGAAGGGGAAATAATTTTTTTAAATAAGTAATACTTGAGAATTTTCCAAACCTGGGGAAAAATTTAGACATCCAAGTTTATGTGGCTAATTGATTACCCTATTATCTCAATGCTAAAAAAACTTTCTCCAAGATACACTATAATGAAACTGTCAAAAAAATTTAAAAGATAGAGAATCCCAAAAGCAGCCAGAGAAAAACAAAACAAAACGTTGTAACATACAAAGAAACCTTCATTAAGATATCAGCAGATTTCTCAGCAGAAACTCCACAGGCCAGGAGATAATGAGATGACATAATCGGTGTTGAAAGAAAAAACAAATTGTCAGCAAAGAGTACTCTATCTGCTAAAGTTATCTTTCATATATGAAGGTGAAAGACTTTCTTAGACAAACAAAAATTGAGGAAATTTATCACCACAAGACTCGCCTTGCAATAAATGCTGAAGTGAGTTCTTCATACTTGAAAAGGAAAGATGCTAAATAAGAACATGAAAACATACAAAAGTATACAACACACTGGTAAACGTAAATACACACATAGAAAACATTAGATCCAAAATAAGATGCAATGTGAAACAATTAACTATACTATGATGTTTAAGGGTAGAGAGTATTATAAATAACTACAGATACTATAATTTGTTAGCAAATACAAAATATAAAAAAAAGTTTGATATCAAAAATGTAAAAGAAGAGAAAATAAAATTGTAGAGTTTTGAATGTAATCAAAGTCAAGTTGCTTTCAGTTTAAAATGAATTGGTTTAGGGGCACCTGGTGGCTCAGTCATTAAGCGTCTGCCTTCAGCTCAGGTCATGGTCCCAGGGTCCTGGGGTCGAGCCCCACATTGGGCTCCCTGCTCCATGGGAAGCCTCCTTCTCCCTCTCCCTCTCCCCCTGCTTGTGATCCCTCTCTCACTGTGTCTCTGTCAAATAAATACATAAAATCTTTAAAAAAAATGAATTGGTTTAGGTATAAAATGTTTTATTTAAGCCCCATGATAACCAAAAAGCAAAAACCTACAGTGAAAAGGGGAATCAGATCATATCATCAAGGAAAATGACCAATTCACAAAGGTAGGCAGAAACAAAGGAAAAAAGAAGCAATGGAACTACAAAACAAACAGAAAACAATTAATAAGATGACATTAGTAAAACCTTATGTATCAATAATTATTCAAATGGGGCATCTGGGTGGCTCAATTAGTTAAGCGTCGGACTCTTGATTTCAGCTCAGGTCACGATCTCAGCGTCATGAAATCAAGCCCCACATCAGGCTCTGCACTCAATGAGGAGTCTTCTTGAGATTCACTCTCCCTGTCTCCCTCTGCCTCTCCCCCATGCTTTCACTCTCTCTCTCAAATAAATATATATTTTAAAAATTAAGAAAAATAAAAAATAATTACCCAATGGATATGGATTAAATTAACCAATCAAAAGGTACAGAGTGTCTGAATAGATTAAAAACAAATCAAGACATGTGGCACCTGGTTGGCTCAGTTGGTTAAGTATCTGCCTTCAGCTCAGGTCATAATCCTGGGACCATGGGATTGAGCCACACATCGGGCTCCTTGCTCAGTGGGGAGACTGCTTCTCCCTCTCCCCCTGCCTGCTACTCACTCTGGTTGTGGTCTCTCTATCTGTCAAAATAAATAAATAAAATGTTTTAAAAAATCAAGATCTAAGTATATGCTGTCTACAAAAGACTCAAATATGTTCAAAGTGAAGGGATGAAAAAAGATATTCTGTGCAAATGGACAGCAAAAGGAAATTTGGGCAACTATACTTCTATCAGACAAAATAGTCATGAAGCCAAAATCAGTAACATGAGACAAAGAAAGTCATTACATAATGATGAAGGTTTTAATTCATCAGGAAGACATAATAAATATATAAATAAATAAATTATGTATATGTATATATATACATATATATATATAACCAAATTTGAAGTACCTAAATATATTAAGCAAATACTAATAGATCTTAAGGGAGAAATATACAACCATACAATAATAATAAGGGAATTCAATGCCCCACTTTCAGCAACGGATAGATCATCCAGAAAAAAAATTGACAAGGGAATATTGGGCTTGAACAACACATTAGACCAAATTGACATGATAGATATATACAGAGCATTCCATTCAAAAGCATTAAAATACACATTATCTTCAAGTGCACTTGAAAATTTCTCCAGGATAGATCTTATGATAGGCCACAAAACAAGACTTAGCAAATTTAAAAAGATTGAAACCATACCAAATATCTTTTCTGACCAAAATGGTATGAAACTAGAAATCAAGAGGAAAGCTGGCAAATTCTCAAGTATGTGGAAAATAACACACTCCTCAACCACCAGTGGATCAAGAATAAAGTAAAAGGAAGTTCAAGAAATACATTGAAACAAATTAAAATGGAAACAAAACATATCAAAACATACTGGAAGCTGCAAAAGCAGATAGGAAATTTGTGATAAAAGCTTACACTAATAAGAAAGAACTCAAATAAACAAGCTCACTTTTACCTCAAGGGGAAATAGCAGTTCTGAAAGAGAAGTTTATAGAGATAAATGTGTTTATTAAGAAAATAGAGAGATTGATTGCCACCCTCTTAGGAAAACACTGCCTAAAATGAAAAAGTCCCCACAACCTCCAATATTATTCTTGTCACTACAGTACTATTTCTTGGAGACTGGAATAAGGAATATAAGAAAAAATATAAAAATTAATGAAAATTAAATGTGAATATGAAATCTTCCTCTGAGCTTTAGGGGTCACTTTATCACATTTTTAGCCAGAACAAGGGAATTTTCCTGGAGCTCTTTCTGTCTCATGCAGGTGTCCCTTCAAGGATCCCAACTGCCTTGAGTGAAAAATTGAAGGAAAAATAGGAAACTCACTATTGGCTTGATGATACTTCAAGTGCTGGTGTCTCTCCCAATTGTATTTCTATGATTTACTTTTCTAAGTCTTATATAGCTGCTCTCCTATTCCCTCCAGGCCCATAGTGGCATTAAATGGGAGAAATGGTGGTGTATGACTATGATGTCTTAAGTGGAACCTGAGAATGATAACATTATTTTTAACTTAAAAAATTTAATCAACCTGAACCACACAGTGAGAAGAAAAGAATTGAAAATGAGTTTTAAAGCTTTTTTTAAGGTAAAAAAAAGGAAGGTATATTTTTACAATGTTTCTATTTCTTCAGTGTTTCAGGAAAAAGCGCTCATTGTTATTTTGGCCTGTACAGGTGATGAGGTAACAAAGGAAAACAAGAAAGAAAGAAAGAAAGAAAGAAAGAAAGAAAGAAAGAAAGAAAGAAAGAAAGAAAGAAAGAAAGAAAGAAAGAAAGAAAGAAAGAAAGAAAGAAAGAAAGAAGGAAGGAAGGAAGGAAGGAAGGAAGGAAGGAAGGAAGGAAGGAAGGAAGGAAGGAAGGAAGGA
>NW_023270513.1:13165546-13189551 GCF_011800145.1 Mirounga leonina
GGAAGGAAGGAAGGAAGGAAGGAAGGAAGGAAGGAAGGAAGGAAGGATGGAAGAAGAAAGACATGTCTATAATCAAAGAAATAAAGATGAATAGAATAAGATCTTGGATAATACAAAGTTAATAACAAATGTCTTTCCTGTGTAAAACTAAATGTCTTATTTTCAAATCTGCACTTCTTTCTCTGATAAAACTTTCTGTAGTCACTTACAATGGGTAGTGTAATTAACACTCTTCATTTTCCAGGCTGACAATCAGACTCAGAGAAAGGGCAAGTGTCTTGCTGAAGAATGAAAGGGCAGGCCACTTCTGGGAAAATGACAGTGTAGGAGGATCCTGAGCTCACCTCCTTCCCCTGTCACACTGAGAAAACAGACACATTAGAAAACTAACTCTTAAAATGATCCCAAGATTGGCAGAATAGACTTTCCACAATTAAATGTAGTGAGAAGGCCAGGCTGAAAGTAGCAAGAGGGGTGGAGACACAGTTAGGAACCAAATCCCAGCAAGACTAATTGTAAATGGGATGGACACCACAAGAACGAAGCAGCCAAAGGATTAAACCCCACACCAGGCACCCCAGGCATGGGAAACCTGCATGGGGAAGGCAAGTCTCCAAAACATTAACTTTGAAAACCAGTGGGGCTTAACTTTAATACTTTAAAAATCAGTGGATTTGGGGCACCTGGGTGGCTTAGTCATTAAGCATCTGCCTTTGGCTCAGGTCATGGTCCCGGGGTCCTGGAATCGAGCCCCACATTGGGCTCTCTGCTAGGCGGGAAGCCTGCTTCTCCCTCTTCTGCTCCCCCTGCTTGTGTTCTCTCTCTTGCTGTCTCTCCCTCTGTCAAATAAATAAATAAAATCATAAAAAACATCAGTGGACTTATCTCCAGGAAAGCCAGGGGGCAATAGGAAAATGAGTCCCCACCCTTAAAGAACCAGTAGAACAAATAGTCCTGCAGAGACAGAGCAGGGACACAGCATAGAAGCAGCAGTTTGAAAAGCACCTGAGGAATACATGAAAGAAATTTATTTACTAATCTCAGAATATGTGCTATAGAGGCAGGGATCTTTAGAAGACTTCTCCAAGAACAAAGTAGCTGGTAAGCACAATTTCTCTCCCCACCACTCCCACTGCCCAGCTTAGATAGACAAATACTTACCAGAACCAGTGAAAACACTCTATCTTGCTTGCATCCAGTGCCCTGCCCGCATCTTCTTCTGTGGATCCCACCCAACCCAACCTATCCCATGCATCAAGGATCCCTCAAAAACAGCTCCTGCCCTGACAGACTTGCAAGCAAACCCAGCAGGGACTGGCACCCTTCCAAAACGACTCCTGCCCTATGTAGAGGGGGAGATAACCACACATACCAGTGTGCACACAGTCCCAGAAGCTGAACCTCATATCTGGCAGTGCAGAGAGAGCACTCTGCTAATTAGATGGACTAGGAGTAGGTAGCTGGTGTGACTGACTGCCCCACTCCCCCATAAAAGCATCTCAGTGGACAGAACAGAAAGCAACCCTCAATTCAGTGCAATTGCAGCCCCAACAGAGAGATTGAGGGCAGGTATCAGGTCTGACTGCCAACCCAGCCCACCAATTGAAACCTCTCAGGGAGTATCACAAGGTGCTAGTTCAATGCAACTGAAGCAGCTGTAGATGGACATGAAAGGTATCTAGTATGACTGCTGACATTGCCTGACTACAAGCCAGCAGCCTCCCCAGATAAGACCCATAATAGCAAAAAGAACAAACCCTACCAAAAGCATCCACAACAGGCAAAATGGGCCATTGAAGTAAACTGGACTAAAGGCAAATGTGGCTAAGTCACAAGAGAAGGCTGCATACAGCCCACATATGTAACACCACTGAAGCTCCCAGTTCTGGTTAACAGGGGGCATTAAGTTACATCACAACACAAGACATCTTCTTCATAAGACCACTACTTTCAAGATTAGATGTAGATGACTTTCTTAATATAGAGATATAACCCCCCCAAATTTATCCAGTTTAAAAATGGACAGAAGACATGAATAAACATTTTTCCAAAGAAGACAAGACATACAGATGACTAACAGACACATGAAAAAATGCTCAACATCACTCATCATTAGGGAAATACAAATCAAAACTACAATATCACCTCACACCAGTCAGAATGGCTAAAATTAGCAACACAGGAAGCAACAGGTGTTGGCAAGGATGTGGAGAAAAAGGAACACTCTTACACTGTTGGTGGAAATGCACATTGGTACAGACACTTGGGAAAACAGTATGGAGGCTCCTCAAAAGATTAAAAATAGAACTATAGTAGACCCAACAATTGCACTACTAGGTATTTACTGGAAGGATAAAAAAATACTGATTCAAAGGGATACATGCACCTCAATGTTTATAGCAACTTTATCAACAATAGCCAAATTATGGAAAGAGCCCAAATGTCCATTGATTGATGAATAGTTAAAGAAGTTGTAGTATATGAATATAATGTAATATTACTAAACCATAAAAATAATGAAATCTTGCTATTTAAAATGATGTGAGTGGAACTAGAGAGTACTGTGCTAAGCAAAATAAGTTAGTCAGAGAGAGATAAATACCATATGATTTCACTCATATGCAGAATTTAAGAAATGTAACAGATGAACATAGGAGAAAAAAGAGAAAGGCAAAACATAAAACAGAATCTTAACTATAGAAAACAAACTGAGGGTTACTGGAAGGAAGGTGGGCAGGGGGATGGGTTAAATGGGTGATGGGGATTAAGGATTGCACTTGTTATGATGAGCACTGGGTGTTGTATGGTAGTGATGAATCACTAAATCCAACACCTGAAACTAATATTACACTGTATGTTAACTAAGTGGAATTTAAATAAAAACCTGGGAGGAAAAAATAGGTCATGGGTATCAAGGAGGTCACTTGCTGTTTTGAGCACTGGGTGTTGTAATTGGGTGATGAATTACTAAATTATACACCTGAAACTAATATTTCACTGTATGTTTACTAACTGGAATTTAAATAAAAACTTGAAAAATAACACAGAGATTTAGATAAAATGAGGAAAGAGGGAGGAATATATCCTATATGAAAGAACAGGACAAAACCACAGCAAAAGAGTTAGATAAAACATAGATAAGCAACAAGCCTGATAAAGAATTCCAAGTAATGGTTATAAAGATATTCACTGGACTTCAGAAAAGAGTGGAGGATCTCAGTGTGACCTTCAATAAAGAGATAGAAAATATTTAAAAAAAAAATCTGTCAGAGATGAAGAACCTAAAATAACACTTGGTAAAATCAACAGCAGACTACAGAAGACAGAACAGATCAGCAATCTGTAAAATAGGTGATGGAGAGCAACCAAGATGAACAACAAAAAGAAATATATATATATATATATATATATATATATATATATATATATATATATATATATATATATATAAAATAAACAAGAATAGGTTACAGGAACTCAGAGACACGATCAAGCATAATAACATTTGCATTATAGAGATTACAAAAGGAGAAGAGAGAGAGAAGGGGCCAGAATATTTATTTGAAGAAACAATAGCTGAAAACTTCCCTAATCTGGGGGAAGGACACAGACATCAGGATCCAGGAGGCAGAGTCTCCAACTAAATCAACCCAAGACGATCCATAACAAGACACATAATAATTAAAATGAAAAAAAAAAAGTAATGATAAAGAGAGAATTTTAAAAGCAGGAAGAAAAAAATAAGAGTTACATAAAACTGAATCCCCACAAAGCTATCAGCTAATTTTTAAGCAGAAATATTGCAGGCTAGAAGAAAGTGGCATAATATGTTCAAAGTACTGAAAGGAAAATGTGGCAAACAAGAATACTCTACACTGCAAGGTTATCATTCAGAATTGAAGGAGAGCTAAAAATTTCCCAAACCAAAGTTAAAAGGATTTATCACTACTAAATCAAACTTACAATAATTGTTAAAGGGAATTTTTTTGAATGGAAAGAAAAGGACATAATTGAGAGTAAGAAAATTAGGAAAGGAAAAAAAAAAAATCACAGGTAAATGCAAACATATAATAAAAGCAGTAGATTAGGGGTGCCTGGGTGGCTCAGTTGTTAAGCATCTGCCTTCGGCTCAGGTCATGATCCCAGACTCCTGGGATCGAGCCCCATGTTGGGTTCCCTGCTCAGCGGGAAGCCTGCTTCTCCCTCTCCCACTCCCCTTGCCTGTGTTCCCTCTCTCGCTGTGTCTCTCTCTGTCAAATAAATAAAATCTTAAAAAATAATAATAAAAAAATAAAAGCAGTAGATTATTCACTTATAAAAACAGTATGGAGGTTAAAGCATAAGTGTAGGAAAATTAATTATATCTATGAAATCAGTCAAGGGAAAAATCAATCAAGGGATTCACAAAATAAAAAGATGTAAAATATGACATCATATACATAAAACATGGTGCAGGAATAAAAATTTAGTCCTTTTAGAATGGGTTCAAACTTAAGTGACTATCAAAATAATATAGACTGTTTTATGCATAAGATGATATATATGTACCTAATGGTAACTTAAAATAAAAACCTGTAATAGATACATAAAAAATAAAGAGAAAGGAATCCAAGCAGTTCACTGAAGAAATCCATCACACTATAATAGAAGAGAGCAAGAGAAGGAGGGAACAGAAAACTATAAAAATGACCACAAAACAAGTAACAAAATGTGAAAAGGTACATACGTATCAATACTTCCTTTGAATGTGAAAGGGGGAAAAAGATGACAGAGGAGTAGGGACTGTATTACAACCGGTCCCTGGAATTAGCTGCATATCTACCAGACCACTCTAAACAACCACAAAATCAGCCTGAGATGTAAGAAGATAGATCCGAATCCCTACAAATAGAATACCACAGGCAGTTGGTTTCGAGATATGAAGTGGGCAGCCATGATTCTGTGGGCACATATCCGAAGATAAACAGAAAGGGGAGGGAGCTGCCATAAGCGCTGGTGCCCAGAAGGTGAAATAACACAAGAGAGTGAAAGCCTCCTGTGCTGGGGACCGGTCACAGAGTCGCACAGTGGTAACAATGGGGAAAGGACTTCAGGGCAGTCCCCCAGACTGAAACTTGGAGCAGCATGGCCACACATGCAAACTGGGGGCGGCTGGCCGTTTTAGAAGCACAAAGGGCAGAGATGTGCCCTGACCAGAAGGTGAGGAATGGGAGTGCTGCTCAGGGGCGCACAACCCAGGACGCTGCAGTTTATAGCAGCACAGACAGAAATGGACATAGTGTGGCCTGGAGAGCTCATTGAAGAACAGACTGCAATCTCTCTTCTCTAAGGCAGAAGGTTGGAAAAGATTTCTTCTGCTCTGACTCTCGGAAGAGATGCAGCAGGCCACCAAGGAAAGGCGCCAGAGAACCAAAGCCTCCCAAAACTGGTTTTCACTGAGCCCATCCCCCCCCACACACAGAGGGCAGGGCAACTCTGCCCAAACAGGGTTGCCTGAGTAGCAGGGCAGCAAGCCCCTCCCCCAAGAGACAGGCTGGGAGAACAAGAGGCCAACAACCCTAAGGTCCCTAGAAAAGAGTACCATCTTGCTTGGGTTGTGGTCAATAATTTGTACTCTATACATTCCCTCAACCACCCCTCAACAGAATGACTAGCAGGAGGAACCCCCAAAATAGGAAAGACTCAGAGACTGTGAGTTCTGCCAGAGATTTACAAATGGATACAGATATAACCAAGATGTCAGAGATGGAATTCAGGGTAGCAGTTGTGAAGACAATAGCTAGAATGGAGAAATCGATTAATGGCAACATAGAGTCTCTAAGGGCAGAAATGAAAGCTGAACTGGCAGAACATAAAATGCTATCAATGAGATCCAATCTAAATATATAATCTAACAGCTAGGGTAAGTGAGGCAGAAGAATGAATTAGTGATCTAGAAGACCAATTGATAGAAAAGGAGGAGACAGAGGAGGCCAGGGAAAAACAACTCAAAATCCATGAAAATAGAATCAGAAAAATACAAGTGACACAATGAAACATTCCAATGTTGGAATTATTGGGATCACTGAAGGGGTGGAGAGAGAGAGAGAGAGAGAGGACTAGAAGATATATTTGAGCAAATCATAGCTGAGAACTTCCCTAATCGGTGGAAGGACACAAACATTCTTGTCTTAGAGGCAGAGAGGACCCCTCCCAAGATCAAGGAAAACAGGCCAATGCCCCGGCATGTAATAATAAAATTCGCAAATCTTAGAACCAAGGAAACCATCTTAAGGGCAGTTAGGGGGAAGAAATTCCTCACCTACAGAGGGAAGAACACCAGAATAATGTTAGACCTATCCACAGAGACCTGACAAGCCAGAAAGGGCTGGCAAGACATATTCAGGGTACTAAATGAGAGGAACCTGCAGTCAAGAATACTTTATCCAGTAAGGCTGTCATTCAGAATGGATGGAGAGATGCAGAGCTTCAAAGACCAGCAGAAACTGAAAGAATATACGACCACTAAACCAGCCCTGCAAGAACTATTAAGGGGGGGTTCTATAAAAGGAGAAAGACACCAAGAGTGATATAGAACAGAATTTTACAGAGACAATCTATGGAAACAAGGACTTCACAGGCAACATGATGACAATAAATTCAAATCTTTCAATGATCACTCTCAACATGAATGGCCTAAAGGGTCCCATAAAATGGCACAGGGTTGCAGATTGTATAAAAAGACAGGACTGTCTACAAGAGACTCATTTGGAACCTAAAGATACATCCAGACTGAAAGTGAAGGGATGGAGATCCATCTTCCATACCAAAGGACTTTAAAAGAAAGCTGGGTTAGTAATTCTTATATCAGACAAATTAGATTTTAAGCTGAAGACTGTAGTTAGAGACACAGAAGGACACTATATCATTCTTAAAGGGTCTATAAAAAAAAATCTAACAATTGTAAATATCTACACCCCCAACATGGGAGCAGGATCTACAAGTGTTAACTAAAATAGTCATATTGATAACAGCACATTAATTGTAGGAGAACTTAATACTCCACTCTCAGCAATAGACAGATCATGTAAGCAGAAAATCAACAAGGAAACAAGAGCTTTGAATAACACACTGGACCAGATGGACCTCATAGATATGTACAGAACATTCCACCCTAAAATAACAGAATACTCATTCTTCTAGAGCACACATGGAACTTTCTCCAGAATAGACCACATACCAGGTCACAAATCAGATCTCCACCGATACCAAAAGCTTGAGATTATTCCCTGCATATTCTCAAACCTTAATGCTTCAAAACTGGAATTCAATCACAAGAAAATATTTGGAAGAAATTCAAACATTTGGAAGCTAAAGACCACTCTGCTCAAGAACGTTTGGGTCAACCAGGAAATCAAAGAAGAACTTAAACATTTCATGGAAATCAATGAGAACAAAAACATATCAGTCCAAAACCTATGGGATACTGCCAAGGCGGTCCTAAGGGGGAAATACATAGTCATCCAAGCCTCATTCAAAAAAATAGAAAAATCCCAAATTCACCAACTAACTTTACACCTTAAAAAACTAGAGAAAAAGCAACAAATGATGCCTAAGTCATGCAGTAGAAGACAAACAGTTAAGATTAGAGCAGAGATCAATGAATTAGAAACCAGAAACACGGTAGATCAGATCAACGAACCTAGAAGCTGGTTCTTTGAAAGAATTAATAAGATGGATAAAACACTGGCCAGACTTATCCAAAAGAAAAGAGAAAGGACCCAAGTTAATAAAATTATGAATGAAAGAGGAGAGATCACGACTAACACTGAGGAAATAGAAACAATTATTAGAAATTATTATCAACAACTTTATGCCAATAATTAAAGCAACCTGGAAGAAATGGATGCCTTCCTGTAAACCTATACCCTGCCAAGACTGAAACAGGAAGAAATTGACAACCTGAATAGGCCAATAACCAGTAACAAGATTGAAGCAGTGATCAAAAACCTCCCAAAAAACAAGAGTCCAGGGCCTGATGGATTCCATGGGGGATTCTACCAAATATTCAAAGAAGAAATAATACCTATTCTCCTGAAGCTGTTTCAAAAAATAGAAACAGGAGAGCTTCCAGACCCATTCTATGAGGCCAACATTACCTTAATCCCCAAACCAGGCAAAGACCCCATCAAAAAAGGGTTTTCATTTCAGACCAATTTCCCTGATGAATATGGACTCCAAAATCCTCAACAAAATCCTAGCTAATAGGATCCAAGAATACATTAAAAGGATCATCCCCCACGACCAAGTGGGATTTATCCCTGGGATGCAAGCGTGGTTCAACTTTTGCCAATCAATCAGTGTGATAGAACACATTAATAAGAGGAGAAAGAAGAACCACATGGTCCTCTCAATTGATGCAGAAACAGCATTTGACAAAATAGAGCATTCTTTCCTGATTAAAACTCTTTAGAGTATAGGGATAGAGGGAACATTATTCAAGTTCATAAAATCCATCTATGAAAAACCCATAGCGAATATCATCCTCAATGGGGAAAAGCTGAGAGCCTTTCTCTTAAGATCAGGAACAGAACAACGATGCCCACTCTCTTATAGTTCTACAAGTCTTAGCAACAGCAATCAGACAACAAAAAGAAATAAAAGGTATTCAAATTGGCAAAGAAGAAGTCAAACTCTCTCTCTTCGAAGATGACATGATACTTTATGTGGAACATCCAAAGACTCCACCCCCAAATTACTAGAACTCATACAGCAGTTCATTAATGTGGCAGGATACAAAATCAATGCACAGAAATCAGTTGCTTTCTTATACACTACCAATGCAACTGTAGAAAGAGCAATTAGATAAATGATTCCATTTATAATAGCACCAAAAACAATAAGATACCTCGGAATAAACCTAACCAAAGAGGGAAAGGATCTATACTCTAGGAACTACAGAACACTCAGGAAAGAAACTGAAGAAGGCACAAAAAGGAAAAATATTCCATGCTCGTGGATGGGAAGAATAAACATTGTTAAAATGTCTATGCTACCCAGAGCAATCTATACTTTCAACACCATCATGATCAAAATACCAATGGCATTTTGCAAAGTGCTGGGACAAACAATCCTGAAATTTGTATGGAACCAGTAAAGACACCCAATTGCCAAGGAAATGTTGAAAAAGAAAAACAAAGCTGGGGGCATCACGTTGCCTGATTTCAAGCTATATTACAAACCTGTGATCACCAAGATAGCATGGTATTGGCACAAAAACACATAGATCAATGGAACAGAATAGAGAGCGCAGATATGGATCCTCAACTCTGTGGTCAAATAATCTTCGACAAAGCAGGAAAAAATATACAATGAAAAAAAGATAGTCTCTTCAATAAATGGTGCTGGGAAAATTGGACAGCTATGTACAGAAGAATGAAACTCGACCATTCTCTTAAAACATACACAAAGATAAACTCAAAATGGATGAAAGACCTCAATATGAGACAGGAATCAATCAAAATCCTAGAGGAGAACATAGGCAGTAACCTCTTCGACATCGGCCACAGCAATTTCTTTCAAGATACATCTCCGAAAACCAGTGAAGCAAAAGCAAAAACTAACTTTTGGGACTTCATCAAGATAAAAAGCTTCTGCACAGCAAAGGAAACAGTCGACAAAACAAAGAGGTAACCCTCAGAATAGGAGAAGATATTTGCAAAGGACACTACAGACAAAGGTCTGATTTCCAAGTTCTATAAAGAGCTTCTCAAACTCAACACCCAAAAAACAAATAATCAAGTCAAAAAATGGGCAGAAGACATGAAAAGACACTTCCCTGAGGAAGACATACAAATGGCTAACAGACACATGAAAAAATGTTCATCATCATTAGCCATCAGGGATATTCAAATCAAAACCACATTGAGATACCACCTTACTTCAGTTAGAATGGCAAAAATTGATAAGGCAGGAAACAAATTTTGGAGAGGTTGTGGAGAAAGGGGAACCCTCTTACACTGTTGGTGTTGTTACAGCCACTTTGGAAAACAGTGTGGAGTTTCCTCAAAAATTAAAAATAGAGCTACCCTATGACCCAACAGTTGCAATACTGGGTATTTACCCCAAAGACACAGATACAGTGAAAAGAAGGGCCATATGCACCCCGATGTTCGTAGCAGCAATGTCCACAATAGCGAAACTGTGGAAAGAGCTGAGATGCCCTTCAACAGATGAATGGATAAAGAAGATATGGTCCATATATACAATGGAATATTACTCAGCCATCAGAAAGGATGAATACCCAACTTTTACATCAACATGGAAGGGACTGGTGGAGATTATGCTAAGTGAAATAAGTCAAACGGAGAAAGTCAAGTATCATATAGTGTCACTTATTTGTGGAACATAAGGAATAGCATGGAGGACATTAGGAGAAGGAAGGGAAAAAAGGAAGGGGTGAAATCGGATGGGGAGATGAACCATGAGAGACTAAGGACTCTGAGACACAAACTGAGGGTTTTAGAGGGGAGGGGGGTGGGGAATGGATTAACCTGGTAATGGGTATTAAGGAGGGCACGTACTGCATGGAGCACTGGGTGTTATATGAAAACAATGAATCATGGATCACTACCTCAAAAAAAAAAACAATTACTTTCAATGTAAATGGGTTAAATTATCCAATCTAAGCACATAGTGTGACATAATGAATAAAAAACAATACCCATTGAGGGGCACCTGTGGGCTCAGTTGTTTAAGATCCAACTCTTAGTTTTGGCTCAAGTCATGATCTCTGGGTCCTGGCATAAAGCCCTGCATCAGGCTTTGTACTCAGTGGGGACACGGCTGGAGATTCTCTCTCCCTTTCTGTCTCCCTCTAACACTCTCCCCTCAAATAAATAAATAAATCTTAAAAAGAAAAAACCACAAGATCCATTGATATGCTGCCTAGAAGAGACTCACCTCACATCTAAAGATACATACAGATTGAAAGCGAATGGATGGAAAAACATTTATTACAGAAATGGAAATGAAAATAAATCTGGAATTGCAATAGTTATATTGGTCAAAATAGACTTTAAAACAAAGACTGTAACAAGGATCAAAGAAGGACACTACACAGTCATAAAGGGAACACTCCAACAAGAAGATAAAACAATTTTAAATATTTATGCACCAAACATGGAAGCACCCAACTGCATAAAGCAAGTATTGACAAATGTTTTAAAAAGGGATTGACAGTAATACAATAATAGTAGGGGACTTTAACAACCCATTTACATCAATGGGCTGATCATCCAGACCAAAAATCAACAAGGAAACAGTGGCTTTGAATGACGCATTATACCACGTGATTCAAACAGATATATTCAGAACATTCCATTAAACAACAACAACAACAACAGAGCTTGGAACCTGCTGCTTTAAATAGGACAGCTTGTGTTTCCACACATTGCTTGAGGATACTTAACCCAGAAGGCAAAAGTAATTTTGTTCTAGGAAGCTGCTTACACAGGATAACCCTGGGTTTAGGTGATAGAACATATTCTGTAAAGAGAAAAGCAAAAGTTGGAGCTGATGAAGGTATCCTATGCCCTTGATGGATAGATAAAAATAAAGTTTTGAAATTGAGACTAAAACAAACAAAAAACCCCAGCAGATTACACATTCTTTACAAGTGCACATGGAACATTCTTCAGAATACATTCACAAAGCAAGTCTCATCTTAGTCCAGAACTATTCATTTTATTAATGTGATGTATCATGTTGATTGATTTGCAATTTTGGACTATCCTTTCAACCCTGAAATAAATCTCATTTAATCATGGTGAATACTCTTTTTAATTTATTGAACGGTGGCTTGTTAATACTTTAATGAGGATTTTTGCATCTATGTTCATCAGGGATATTGGCCTGTAGCATTTTTTTTTTTTTCTTTTTTGTGGTGTCTTTGTCTGGTTCTGGTATCAGGATAATGATGGTTTTGTAGAATGTGTTTGGACGCTGTCCTTCCTCTTTTATTTTTGGAAAAGTTTGAGAAAAATACATATTAAAACTTGTAAAAATGGAAGAAATCACCTATGAATCCATCTGGTCCTGGACTTTATTTATTTATTTTTTTGTAGTTTTTTTTATTACCAATTCAATTTTGTTAGTAGTAAATAGTCTGTTCAGATTTTCCATTTCTTCCTGATTTAATTTTGGGAGATATATGTGTCTAAGGATTTATCCGTTTCTTCTAGGTTGTCCAATTTGCTAATATATATTTTGTATAAACTCTTATAATCCTTTGTATTTCTGTAGCATCCATTGTAACTCTCCTCATTTGTTTCTGATTTTATTTATTTGAGTTTTCCTTTTTTTTTATCCTGATGAGTCTAGCTAAGGATTATTCAGTTTTCTTTATCTTCATCCCAGGTGGTTTCCTTGCAGAAATTGACAAAGTGATCCTAAAATTTATATTTCAATGCAGAGGATCAAGAAAAAGAATCTTGAGAATATGAATACAACCAGGGGACTCTCACTTCCTGATTTCAAATTTTACCACAAAGCTACATAATCAAGACATTAAGGTAATAGTGTAAGTATAAAGGTTTAGTTCAACTGGAAAGAATAGAGAGTTCAGAAATAGAGTTATTTTCAAAGAATTTTTAAAATTTGCTTTTATTTATTAATTCCAGTATAATCAACCTACAGGCTTGTATTATTTTCAGGTGTACAATATGATTCAACAATTCTATACATTACTCAGTGCTTATCATGGAAAGTGTACTCATAATCCATTTTACTTATTTTATCCATCTACATACCCACTCATTTACCCTCTGAAATCAGAATTTTGTTCTCTGTATTTAAGAGTCTCTTTTTTTTTACTTGTTCATATGTTTTCTTTTGTAAATTCCACATATGAATGAAATCATATGGTATTTGTCTTTCTCTGGCTGATTTATTCAGTTTAGCATTATACCCTCTAGATCCATCCATGTTGTTGCAATTGGCAAGAATTCACTCATTTTTTTATGGCTAATACTCCATTATATATATATATATACACACACAACATCCTCTTTACAAATTTATCTATGAGTGGACACTTGGGGTGCTTCCATATCTTTGATATTGTAAATAATTTTGAAAATAAACATAAGGGTGTACATATTTTTTGAGTTAATATTTTCAATTCCATTGGATAAATACCTAGTAGTGGAATTTCTGGATCACATGTTAATTCTAAGTTTCGATATTTCAGGAGGGACGTCTGGGTGGCTCAGTTGGTTAAGCGTCTGCCTTTGGCTCAGGTCATGATCCCAGGGTCCTGGGTCTGAGTCCCACATCAGGGTCCTTGCTTAACGGGAGCCTGCATCTCCTTCTGCATGCAGCTCCCTGTACTTGCACCTCCTCTCCCCCCCACCGACAAATAAATGTATAAACAAAATTTTAAAAATGTTTTTTTCAGGAATACCCATACCGTTTTCCACAGTGGCTGCTCCAGCTTGCATTCCCACAAAAAGTGCTTAAGGTGTTTTGTTTTGCTTTTTTTCCACATTCTTACCAACACCTATTCTTGTGTTTTTGATTTTACCTATTCTGACAAGAGTGAGGTGATATCTCATTGTGATTTACATTTCCCTGATGATGATGTTAAGCATCTTGTCATGTGTCTTCTTTGGGAGAATGTCTACATACATCCTCTGCCCATTTTTTTTTTTTAGATTTTATTTAAACCCAAAATAGTTAACAAAGTTGCATTAATTGTTTCAGGGATAAAATTTAGTGATTCATTAGTTGCATATAACACCCAGTGCTCATCCCAAACAGTGCCTTCCTTAATGCCCACCACCCATTTACCCTATTCACCCATCCATCACCCGTCCCGCAACCCTCAGTTTGTTCCCTATAGTTAAGAGTGACTTATGGCTTGCCTCCCTCTCTGTTTTTATCTTGTTTTATTTTTCCTTCCCTTCCCCTATGTTCATCTGTTTTGTTTCTTAAATTCCACATATGAGTGAAATCATATGGCATTTGTCTTTCTCTGACTGACTTATTTTGCTTAGCATAATACTCTCTAGTTCCAACCACATCATTGCAAATGGCAAGATTTCATTCTTTTTGATGACTGAGCAATATTCCATTGTATATAAATGACTTCTTCTTTATCCACTCATCTGTCAATGGACATCTGGGCTTTTTCCATATTTTAGCTATTGTGGACATTACTGCTATGAACATTGGGATGCATGTGCCCCTGTATCACTATTTGTGTATCCTTTGCATAAATACCTAGTAGTGCGATTGTTGGGTTGTAGGGTAGCTCTATTTTTGACTTCTTGAGGAAACTCCATACTATTTTCCAGAGTGGCTGTACCAGTTTGCATTCCCATCAACAGTGTAAGAGAGTTCCAATATCTATTGTGCCAATATCTATTGTTTCCTTAGTTAATTTTAGCCATTCTAGCAAGTGTGAGGTGATATCTCATTGTGGTTTTGATTTGTATTTCCCTAATGATGAGTAATGTTGAGTATTTTTTCATGTGCCTGTTAGCCATTTGTATGTTTTCTTCAGAGAAATGTCTGTTCATGTCTTCTGCCCAATTCTTGACTAGATTTTTTTTTTTGGGGGGAGGGTCAGTTTGATAAGTTTTTACAGATTTTGGATACTAGCCCATTATCTGGTATGTCATTTGCAAATATGTTCTCCCATTCTGTGGTTTCCCTTTTAGTTTTGATGATTGTTTCCTCTGATGTATAGAATTCCAAATAGTTAATTTTTGCTTCTGATTTCCTTCAGAGACATGCCTAGTAAAAAGTTGCTGTGGCTGAAGCCAAAGAGTTTGCTGTCTGTGTTCTCTTCCAGGATTTTGATGGATTCCTGCCTCACATGTAGGTCTTTCATCCCTTTTGTATTTTTGTGTATGGTGTAAGAATGTGGTCTAGTTTCATTCTTTTGCATGTTGCTGTCCAGTTTTCCCAACACCATTTGTTGAAGAGACTGTCTTGTTTCTATTGGATATTCTTTCCTGCCATTGTCAAAGATTAGTTGACCATAGAGTTGTTTGTCCATTTCTGGGTTCTCTTTTCTGTTCCATTGATCTATGTGTCTGCTTTTGTGCCAGTACCATACTATCTTGATGATTACAGCCTTGTAATACAGCTTGAAGTCCGGAATTGTGATGCCTCCATCTTTGCTTTTCTTTTTCAACATACGTTGGCTATCCTGGGTCTTTCCTGGTTCCATAAAAATTTTAGCATTGTTTATTCTAGCCTTATGAAAAATGCTGGTGTTCTTTTGAGAAGCATTGCATTGAATGTGCAGATTCCTTTGGGTAGTATAGACCTTTTAACAATATTTTTTCTTCCAATCCATGAGCATGGAATATTTTTCCACCTCTTTCTGTCTTCTTCAATTTCATTCATAAGGATTCTACAGTTTTCAGAGTACAGATCTTTTACCTCTTTGGTTAGGTTTATTCCTTGATATTTTACAGTTTTTGGTGCAATTGTAAATTTGATTTATTCCTTGATTATTTTTTCTTCTGCTTCATTATTGGTATATAGAAATGCAACACACTTCTGTACATTGATTTTATGTCCTGCGACTTTGCTGAATTTCTTTATCAGTTCTAGAAATTTTTTGGTAGAGTCTTTTGGATTTTCTACTTAAAGTATCATGTTGCTTGTGATAAGTGAAAGTTTGACTTCTTCCTTGCCAATCTGGATGTTTTTTACTTCCTTTTGTTTTCTGATTGCTAAGTACTACGTTGAACAACAGTGGTGAGAGTGGACATCTCTGTTGTGTTATAACCATAGGAGAAAAGCTTCCTGTTTTTCCCCATTGAGGATGAAATTAACTGTGGTTCTTTCATATATGGCCTTTTTGATTTGAGATATGTACCTTCTATTCCTACTTCTTGAGAGTTTTTATCAAGAAAGGACACTTTATTTTGTCAAATGATTTTTCTGCATCTATTGAGAGGGTCATATGTTTCCTATCTTTTTTTTATTATTAATATGGTGTATCATGTTGATTGATTTGTAGATGTTGAACCACCCTTGTAGCACAGGAATAAAATCCCACTTGGTTGTGGTGAATAATCCTTTTAATGTACTGTTGTATCTAATTAGCCAGTAAGCTGTTGAGAATTTTTGCACCCATGTTCATCAAGGATATTGTTCTGTAATTATCCTTTTAATTTCCCTGCCCATTTTTTAAATTGGATCATGTGGGTTGCTTTTGTTGTTGTTTGTTTGCTTGTTTTGGTTTTGGTTTTGGTTTTTATTTGTATAAGCTATTTTTACATTTTGGATATCAACCCCTTATTCAATATATCATTTGCAACATATTCTCCAATGCAGTGAGTACCATTTTGTTTTGTTAATGTTTTCCTTCACTGTTCAAAAGCTTTTTATTTTGGTGTGGTCCCAATAGTTTAAATTTGCTTTTGTTTGCCTTCCCAAAGGAGACATATCTTGAAAAATATTTCTGTGGCTGATGTCAAAGAGATTACTGCCTCTATTTTATTCTAAAATTTTGTGGTGTCAGGTTCCCTTTTAGGGATTTTTCCATTTCAATTTATTTTTGTGTATGATGTAATAAAGAAGACCATTTTTTATTCTTTTGATATAGTTGTGAAAGTTTGCCCAACACCATTTGTTGAGTAGACTGTCTTTTTCCCATTGTATATTCTTGCCTCCTTTGTCATATATTAAAAAGCAGTGTGTTCATGGGTTTATTTCTGGGTGCATTATTTTGTTTCATTGATCTATGTGTTTATATTTGTGTCAGTTCCAAACATTTATGATAGCCACAGCACTTTGTAGTATATCTTGAAAGCTAGTATTGTAATACCTTTAATTTAATTTTTTTTCTCTTTCAAGCTTGCTTTGGCTATTCAAGATGCTTTGTGATTTCATACAAATATTATGATGATTTATTCTAGTTCTGTAAATTGATTGGTATTTTAATAAAGAATGCATTAAATCTGTAGTTCAATTTAGGTATTATGGACATTTTAACAATATTTGTTTTCTCAGTCTGTGAGCATGGAATATCTTTCCATTTATTTGTGTCATCTCAAATTTCTTTCATCATTGTTTTATACCTTTTTGTATGCAGGTATTTCACCGTCTTGGTTAATTTTATTCCCAGGTACTTTATTATTTTTTGTGAATTTTAAGTTGGATTGTTTTCTTAGTTTCTTTTTCTCTATTTCATTACTAGTGTATAGAAATGCAACAGATTCCTGTATACTGATTTTATATCTTGTGACTTTACTGAATTCATATATCAGTTCTTGCTTTTTTTTTTTTTTTTTTGCAGTCAGCTTTAGGGTTTTCTATGTATAGTATTATGTCATTTGCAAATAGTTAATGCTTTAGTTCTTCCTTACCAATTTGGAGACATTTTACTTCTTTTTATTGTCTGACTGCTTTTGCTAGTTCTTCCAGTAGTATGTTGAATAAAAGCAGTAAGACTGGACATTTTTATTCTCTTCCTAGTCTTAGAGGAAATGTTTTCAGTTTTCTAACATTGAGTATAATGTTGGCTGTGGGTTTTTCATATATGGCCATTATTTTTATTAAATATTTTATTTATTTATTTGACAGAGTGAGAACATGCACAAATAGGGGCAGTGGCAGGTAGAGAGAGAGGGAGAAGCAGGCTCCCTGTGGAGCAGGCTGTCTGATGCAAGGCTCGATCCCAGGACCCTGGGATCATGACCTGAGCTCAAGGCAGATACTTAACTGATTGAGCCACCCAGGCACCCCACATATACGGCCATTATTATGTTGAGGTATATTCGCTCTAAACCTAAGTTGTTTAGAGTTTTTATCATAAATGGATGTATTTTGCATCAATTGTAATGATCATATTTTTTTTTATCATTTCTCTTGTTAAGCTAATGAATCATGTTGATTGATTTGTGAATATTGAAACACCCTTGTATCCCATTAATAAATCCCACTTGAACATGGTAAATGATTTTTTAAATATAGTTTTGGATTTAATTTGCTAATATTTTGTTGAGTATTTTTGCATCTATGCTCAGCAGAGATATTGGCCTGTAATTTTCTTTTTCTTTTTCTTTTTCTTTTCTTCATCTGTAGTGTTTGAATCTCAGCTTGGTACATCAGAGTAATGCCAGCCTTGTGGAAGGAATTTGGAATCTTTTCATCCTCTTCTATTTTTTGGAATAGTTCTAGATGAATAAGTATTAACTATTCTTTAAATGTTTGGCAGAAGAGGGAGGCAAGATGGCAGAAGACTAGGGGATGTTGTTTCATCTTGTACTCTGAATTTAGCCAGATAATTATCAAATCATTCTGAATACCTATGAATTAAAACTGAGATGTAAGAAAAAATTGTTAGAATTCTACAAATAGAAAAGCAATCATTTTTGCAAGATCAGAGGTGCAGAGAAGTGAATCCAAGGGATTATGTAAGAAGATAAATGGCGGGGGGAGGGACCTTCCATAAGCCAGCTACTAGAAAGTGGTATAGCCCTAGAGTGCAAAATCAGAACTTTTAGAAGTCTGCTCCAATGAGAGACTTCCCTACCTGAAAGGTACTCAGGTGGCAAAGCAGGGCAGAATGCTAGGTAGGACAGTGTGGTCTCAGGATTCCCGGGGTCACAGAAAGAATGAGGGTGCCTTAGCTGGCAGAGTTCTCAAACATTGGAGTGGGGAAACCATCTAAGGTCAGTGAGCCCGAGAGTGGGCTCTGAGCTTGGTTTGCCATAAACTGTGAACCTCAGCAGGATCCAGTGACCACTCTTCATGTGGGACCCTGCAAAGGTGTGAAATGCAGCAACCCTCTCTTCCTTCCCCCAGAAGGGTGGCACAGGTATACACATGATCAGGTGACAGTTCTGCATGCAGGGGCCTTGCAAGTGGCAGGCCCAGACTGATCATCCTCCCTCCCCTGGAAGATCAGTGGGGGCAGGTACCACAGGAGTCTGCAGAGTTTGGTGCACACAAAAGTGAAGACTGCTTTTCCTTGAGGGCTTACTGAAGAAAGAGGGCTGCAATCTTTCAGCTCCAGGACTGGAATTTCAGCATGGCCATTTTTATTTTCATCTTCTAAAGCAGCACAGAACACGTTCAGGGAACAAAAGCCACATAGAACAACCAGAAGCATCTTATACTGAGCCTGGTCCCCTGGAAAGGGGTGGAGCAACTCCACCCAGGCAAAAACACCTGAGAATCAACACAACAGTCCCCTCCCCTAGAAGACCATCTGTAACATCAGGGGAATACTAAGTTTAAGGAGCACACAGAACTAAAATCTACAGCAATGGGGGAAAATAGTATACAGAATTTGAGTTTTTTTCACATGAAAAAAAGTTCAAAATTTCCTTCTCTTTTTTTTCCTTTTCAACTGGTTTCTTATTTTATCAAATATTTGTTTTTAACTTCCATTTTTACTTTTAGAGTTTTTAGAAATATTCTTCATTTTTGGCTTCCTTTCACTTTATTCAATTTTGGTTTTGTATATATATATACAAATATATATATATATGTATATACACAAACATATATACAACATATATGTGTGTGTGTATATATGTATATATGTATATATGTATATATACATATATATATACATATATATATATATATAAACATATATATATATAAGTTTTGCTTTCTTTACAATTTTGAGATTTAGTGTCTTCTAAGAAATAGACCAAAATACAACCAGGACCAACTTGATCACTCTGCTTTGTCCACCTGGGAGATAATATTCTCTCTTTTTCACACTTTTCATTTTTTTTCTTTTCTTTTTTGGTTTCTGATCTCTATGGATTTGTCTAGTGTGTATTTTGCTTGGGTCGTGGTTGATACTTTTGATTTTGTTCTCTCCTTCATCCATGGTTCTCTGGAAAAATGACTAGAAAGAGGAATTCACAACAAAGGAAAGAACCAGAAATAATACTCTCTGCTACAGATCTAATCGATGTGGATATAAGTAAAATGTCGGAGCTTGAATTCAGGATAATGTTTATAAAGTTACTATGTGGGTTTAAAAAAAGCATAAAAGACACTAGAGAATTCCTTAATACAGAAATAAAAACTAATAAAGCCAAAATTAAAATGCTCTGAGATGAAGTCTAAAATGGATGCTCTAACAGCTAAGGCAAATGAGGCAGAAGAGAGAGTCAATGACATGGAAGACAAAATGATGGAAAGGAAGGAAGCTGAGGAAAAGACAGAAAAACAAGTAATGGAACATGAGGGGTGGCTTCAAGAAGTCAGTGATAATATAAAGCAAAACAATATTAAAATTGTTGGGGTCCCAGAGGAAAAAGAAAGAGAGAAGGACAGAGGTATATTTGAGCAAATCATAGTTGACAACTTCCCTAATCTGGTGAAGGAAACAGGTATTCAAGTCCAAGAGGTAGAGAGAACCCCCATCAAAATCAATGAAAATAGATCAACACACTGAAATAATGAAGCTTACAAAATTCAGAGATAAAGAGAAAATTCTGAAAGCAGCTCAGGACAAAAGGTCCTTAAACTAAAAGGGTTGAAACATAAGACTGGCAGCAGACATATCCACAGAGACATGGTAGGCCAGAAATGGCTATCATGATACATTCAGGGTACTAAATGAGAAAAACATGCAGCCAAAAAAAAAAACAAAAAAAAAACAAAAAACTATTATCCAGCAAGGCTACATTCAGAATGGAAGGAGAAATAAAGAGTTTCCAGAACAAAAAGAAACTAAAAGAATTTTTTAATCACTGAACCAGCCCTGCATGAAATATTAAAGGGGATACTACATGTGAAAAGAGAACCCAAAAGTTACATAGACCAGAAAGGACAGAGAAGTTACAGGTAATATAAAGGCAATAAAATCATATCATTCAATAATTACTCTGAAAGTAAATGGGTTAAATGCTCCAATCAAAAGACACAGGGTATTAGATTGGATAACAAAGCAAGACCCAAACATATGCCGTCTACAAGAGACTCATTTTAGACATAAAGATACATGAAGATTGAAAGTGAGTTGGTGAAGAACAAATTACCATGCTAGTGGACATAAAAAAAAAAAAAATCTGGGATGGCAATCCTCATACCACACAAATTAGATATTAAACCAAAGACTGTAGTAAGAGATGAAGAGAGACACTATATCATACTGAAAGGGTCTATCCAACAAGAAGATCTAACAATTATAAATATTTATGCTCCTAACTTGGGAGCAGCCAATTATATAAACCAATAATAGCAAAATTAAAGAGACACGCTGATAATAATACATAAATAGTAGAGAACTTTAACACCCCACACACAGCAATGGACAGATCATCAAAGCAGAATATCAACAAGGAAACAAGGGCTTTGAATGACACAATGGATCAGATGGACCTCACAGATATATTCAGAGCATTCCATCCTAAAGCAACAGAATACACATTCTTCTCAATTGCACATGGACTATTCTCCAGAATAGATCACATACTAGGTCACAAATCAGGTCACAATAGGTACCAAAAGATTGGGATAATATCCTGCATATTTTCAGACCACAATGATTTGAAACATGAACTCAATCACAAGAGGAAATCTGGAAGGAGATCAAACAATTGGAGGTTAAAGAGCATCCTACTAAAGAACTACTAGGTCAACTAGGAAATTAAAGAAAATTAAAAAAAATAATGGAAACAAATAAAAATGAAAACACAAATGTTCAAAACTTTTAGGATACAGCAAGGGTGGTCCTAAGAGAGAAGTACATAGCAATACAAGCATTTCTCAAGAAATTAGAAAAGTCTCAAACACACAAGCTAAACTTACACCTAGAGGAGCTAGAGAAAGAACAGCAAATAAAGCCTAAACCAAGCAGGAGAACAGAAATAGTAAAGATCAGAGCAGAAATCAATCAAAGAGAAACCAAAGGAACAGTACAACAGATCAATAAAATTAGAAGCTGGTTCTTTGAAAGATTTAATAAGATCAATAAACCCCTAGCCAGAATTATCAAAAAGAAAAAAGACCCAAATTAATAAAATCATGAATGAAAGAGGAGAGATCATGACCAACACCAAGGAAATACAAACAATTTTAAGAACACAGTATGATCAACTATATGACAACAAATTAGATCATCTGGAAGAAGTGGATGCATTCCTCGAAACATATAAACTACCAAAACTGAAACAGGAAGAAATAGAAAACCTGAACAGACACATACCACCAAAGAAACTGAAAAAGTAATTAAAAATCTCAAAGAGTCCAGTGTTGGATGACTTCCCAGGGGAATTCTACCAAACATTAAAGAAGAAATAATACCTATTCTTCTAAAGCTGTTTCAAAAAATAGAAATGGAAGGAAAACATCCAAACTCTGTCTATTAGGCCAGAATTAGCTTGATCAGAGAATAAGACAAATATCCCACCAAAAAGGACAATTACACACTAATATGACTGATGAACATGGATGCCAAAATTCTCACCAAGATACTAGCCAATAGGATCAAATGGTACTTTAAAAGGATTATTCACCATGACCACGTGGGATTTATTCATGGGATGCAAGGTGGTTCAACATCTGCAAATCAATCAATGTGATACACTACATTAATAGAAAGGACAAGAACCATATGATCCTCCCAATAGATGCAGAAAGAAAACATTTGACAAAATAGAGCATCCTTTCTGATTAAAACTCTGCACAGTGTAGGTATAGAAGGAACATACTTCAATATCATAAAAGCCATATACAAAAAGCCCACAGTGAATATGATTCTCAATGGGGAAAAACAGAGTAATCCCCCTAAGGTTGGGAACACGACAGGGATGCCCACTTTCACCACTGTTGTTCAACAGAGTACTAGAAGTCCTATCCTCAGCAATCAGACAACATAAAGAAATAAAAAGCATCTGAATAGGCAAAGAAGTCAAACTCATACTCTTTGCAGATGATATGACACTCTATGTAGAAAACATGAAAAACTCCACCAAAAAAATTTCTAGAACTGATAAAGGAATTCAGGAAAGTCACAGGATATAAAATCAATGCACAGAAGTCTGTTACATTTCTATATGCCAATAATGAAGAGGCAGAAAGGATAATCAAGGAATTGATCACATTTATAATTGCAAAAAAATTGATCACATTTATAAATTGCAATATAAACTATCTAGGAATAAACCTAACTAAAGAGGTAAAAGATCTGTACTCTGAAAACTATAGAATACTGTGAATGAAATTGAAGAAGACAGAAAGAGGTGGAAAAACATTCCATGCTCATGGATAGGAAGAACAAATTTTCTTAAAATGTCTATATTACCTAAAGCAACCTACATATTGTAAGATATCCCTATCAAAATACCACCAGCACTTATCACAGAGCTAGAACAAACAATCTTAAAATTTTTATGGAACCACAAAAGACCCCAAATAGCCAAATCAATTTTGAAAAAGAAGAGCAAAACTGGAGGCATCACAATTCTGGACTTCAAGTTATATTACAAAGGTGTAGTCATCAAGATACTATGGTACTGGCACAAAAACAGACACATAGATCGATGGAACAGAATAGAAAACCCAGAAGTGGAAACAGAACTATATGCTCAGCTAATCTTCCACAAAGCAGAAAAGAATATGCAATGGAAAAAAGATAATCTCTTCAACAAATGGTGTTGGGAAAACTGGACAGCAACATGCAAAAGAATGAAAATGGACCACTTTCCTTTTTTGTTTTGTTTTTTTTTATTTAATTTAATTTTATTATTTTTTATTATGTTATGTTAATCACCATACATTACATCATTAGTTTTTGATGTAGTGTTTCATGATTCATTGTTTGCATATAACACCCAGTGCTCCATGCAGAACGTGCCCTCTTTAATACCCATCACCAGGCTAACCCATCCCCCCTCCCCCCTCCCCTCTAGAACCCTCAGTTTGTTTCTCAGAGTCCGTAGTCTCTCATGGTTCATCTCCCCCTCCGATTCTGCCCCTTCATTTTTTCCTTCCTGTCTTCTTCTTCTTCTTCTTCTTCTTCTTCTTCTTCTTCT